>NC_084743.1:1178001-1215501 GCF_033978785.1 Entelurus aequoreus
TTGGTCATTCGTGTTTGGCCTCACCTAGTGGTCACAATAATTCATTAAATCAAGCTCATGACGCAGTAAGTTGAATGATGCGGACACGTTTGTTACTGGATACTTTCTAGTACTGCATTGGAGACTTTGTATGTGTACATAAAATGCAACTACAACTACTTGTTTATATCGACAAATGTGCTGTTCTACACTGCAAATGTTGTTCAATGAAGGACACTTGTTGTCTAGCTGAATGCTATCGTGTGCTTAGCTGTTGTGTAGCTGCTGGCCATTAAAAAGGTGCGCGCTTATTAGATTTATGACAGATTTATGCTGTGTTCATTCGTGTTTGGCCTCACCTAGTGGTCACAATAATTCATTAAATCAAGCTCATGACGCAGTAAGTTGAATGATGCGTTACTGGATACTTTCTAATACATACATTGGAGACATAGTATGTACTTGTTTATATGGACAAATGTGCTGTTCTACACGGCAAATGTTGTTCAATGAAGGACACTTGTTGTCTAGCTTGAATGCTATCGTGTGCTTAGCTGTTGTGTAGCTGCTGGCCATTAAAAAGGTGCATGCTTATTAGATTTATGCTGTGGTCATTCGTGTTTGGCCTCACCTAGTGGTCACAATAATTCATTAAATCAAGCTCATGACGCAGTAAGTTGAATGATGCGGACACGTTTGTTACTGGATACTTTCTAGTACTGCATTGGAGACTTTGTATGTGTACATAAAATGCAACTACAACTACTTGTTTATATCGACAAATGTGCTGTTCTACACTGCAAATGTTGTTCAAAGAAGGACACTTGTTGTCTAGCTTGAATGCTATCGTGTGCTTAGCTGTTGTGTAGCTGTTGGTCATTAAAAAGGTGCGCGCTTATTAGATTTATGCTGTGGTCATTCGTGTTTGGCCTCACCTAGTGGTCACAATAATTCATTAAATCAAGCTCATGACGCAGTAAGTTGAATGATGTGGACACGTTTGTTACTGGATACTTTCTAATACTGCATTGGAGACTTTGTATGTGTACGTAAAATGCAACTACAACTACTTGTTTGTATCGACAAATGTGCTGTTCTACACGGCAAATGTTGTTCAATGAAGGACACTTGTTGTCTAGCTGAATGCTATCGTGTGCTTAGCTGTTGTGTAGCTGCTGGCCATTAAAAAGGTGCGCGCTTATTAGATTTATGCTGTGGTCATTCATGTTTGGCCTCACCTAGTGGTCACAATAATTCATTAAATCAAGCTCATGACGCAGTAAGTTGAATGATGCGGACACGTTTGTTACTGGATACTTTCTAGTACTGCATTGGAGACTTAGTATGTACTTGTTTATATCGACAAATGTGCTGTTCTACACTGCAAATGTTGTTCAAAGAAGGACACTTGTTGTCTAGCTTGAATGCTGTCGTGTGCTTAGCTGTTGTGTAGCTGCTGGCCATTAAAAAGGTGCATGCTTATTAGATTTATGCTGTGGTCATTCGTATTTGGCCTCACCTAGTGGTCACAATAATTCATTAAATCAAGCTCATGACGCAGTAAGTTGAATGATGCGGACACGTTTGTTACTGGATACTTTCTAGTACTGCATTGGAGACTTAGTATGTACTTGTTTATATTGACAAATGTGCTGTTCTACACTGCAAATGTTGTTCAAAGAAGGACACTTGTTGTCTAGCTTGAATGCTATCGTGTGCTTAGCTGTTGTGTAGCTGCTGGCCATTAAAAAGGTGCGCGCTTATTAGATTTATGCTGTGGTCATTCGTGTTTGGCCTCACCTAGTGGTCACAATAATTCATTAAATCAAGCTCATGATGCAGTAAGTTGAATGATGCGGACACGTTTGTTACTGGATACTTTCTAGTACTGCATTGGAGACTTAGTATGTACTTGTTTATATTGACAAATGTGCTGTTCTACACTGCAAATGTTGTTCAAAGAAGGACACTTGTTGTCTAGCTTGAATGCTAGCGTGTGCTTAGCTGTTGTGTAGCTGCTGGTCATTAAAAAGGTGCATGCTTATTAGATTCATGCTGTGGTCATTCGTGTTTGGCCTCACCTAGTGGTCACAATAATTCATTAAATCAAGCTCATGACGCAGTAAGTTGAATGATGCGGACACGTTTGTTACTGGATACTTTCTAATACATACATTGGAGACATAGTATGTACTTGTTTGTATTGACAAATGTGCTGTTCTACACTGCAAATGTTGTTCAAAGAAGGACACTTGTTGTCTAGCTTGAATGCTGTCGTGTGCTTAGCTGTTGTGTAGCTGCTGGCCATTAAAAAGGTGCGCGCTTATTAGATTTATGACAGATTTATGCTGTGGTCATTCGTGTTTGGCCTCACCTAGTGGTCACAATAATTCATTAAATCAAGCTCATGACGCAGTAAGTTGAATGATGCGGACACGTTTGTTACTGGATACTTTCTAATACTGCATTGGAGACTTTGTATGTGTACGTAAAATGCAACTATAACTACTTGTTTATATCGACAAATGTGCTGTTCTACACTGCAAATGTTGTTCAAAGAGGACACTTGTTGTCTAGCTTGAATGCTATCGTGTGCTTAGCTGTTGTGTAGCTGCTGGCCATTAAAAAGGTGCATGCTTATTAGATTCATGCTGTGGTCATTCGTGTTTGGCCTCACCTAGTGGTCACAATAATTCATTAAATCGAGCTCATGACGCAGTAAGTTGAATGATGCGGACACGTTTGTTACTGGATACTTTCTAGTACTGCATTGGAGACTCTGTATGTGTACGTAAAATGCAACTATAACTACTTGTTTGTATCGACAAATGTGCTGTTCTACACTGCAAATGTTCAAAGAAGGACACTTGTTGTCTAGCTTGAATGCTAGCGTGTGCTTAGCTGTTGTGTAGCTGCTGGCCATTAAAAAGGTGCGCGCTTATTAGATTTATGACAGATTTATGCTGTGGTCATTCGTGTTTGGCCTCACCTAGTGGTCACAATAATTCATTAAATCAAGCTCATGACGCAGTAAGTTGAATGATGCGGACACGTTTGTTACTGGATACTTTCTAGTACTGCATTGGAGACTTAGTATGTACTTGTTTATATTGACAAATGTGCTGTTCTACACTGCAAATGTTGTTCAAAGGAGGACACTTGTTGTCTAGCTTGAATGCTATCGTGTGCTTAGCTGTTGTGTAGCTGCTGGTCATTAAAAAGGTGCGCGCTTATTAGATTTATGCTGTGGTCATTCGTGTTTGGCCTCACCTAGTGGTCACAATAATTCATTAAATCGAGCTCATGACGCAGTAAGTTGAATGATGCGGACACGTTTGTTACTGGATACTTTCTAGTACTGCATTGGAGACTTTGTATGTACTTGTTTATATCGACAAATGTGCTGTTCTACACTGCAATGTTGTTCAAAGAAGGACACTTGTTGTCTAGCTTGAATGCTATCGTGTGCTTAGCTGTTGTGTAGCTGCTGGCCATTAAAAAGGTGCGCGCTTATTAGATTTATGACAGATTTATGCTGTGGTCATTCGTGTTTGGCCTCACCTAGTGGTCACAATAATTCATTAAATCAAGGTCATGACGCAGTAAGTTGAATGATGCGGACACGTTTGTTACTGGATACTTTCTAGTACTGCATTGGAGACTTTGTATGTACTTGTTTATATCGACAAATGTGCTGTTCTACACTGCAATGTTGTTCAAAGAAGGACACTTGTTGTCTAGCTTGAATGCTATCGTGTGCTTAGCTGTTGTGTAGCTGCTGGCCATTAAAAAGGTGCATGCTTATTAGATTCATGCTGTGGTCATTCGTGTTTGGCCTCACCTAGTGGTCACAATAATTCATTAAATCAAGCTCAAGACGCAGTAAGTTGAATGATGTGGACACGTTTGTTACTGGATACTTTCTAGTACTGCATTGGAGACTTTGTATGTGTACGTAAAATGCAACTATAACTACTTGTTTATATCGACAGATGTGCTGTTGTACACTGCAATGTTGTTCAATGAAGGACACTTGTTGTCTAGCTTGAATGCTATTGTGTGCTTAGCTGTTGTGTAGCTGCTGGCCATTAAAAAGGTGCGCGCTTATTAGATTTATGCTGTGGTCATTCGTGTTTGGCCTCACCTAGTGGTCACAATAATTCATTAAATCAAGCTCATGACGCAGTAAGTTGAATGATGCGGACACGTTTGTTACTGGATACTTTCTAGTACTGCATTGGAGACTTTGATGTGTAGGTAAAATGCAACTACAACTACTTGTTTATATCGACAAATGTGCTGTTCTACACTGCAAATGTTCTTCAATGAAGGACACTTGTTGTCTAGCTTGAATGCTATTGTGTGCTTAGCTGTTGTGTAGCTGCTGGCCATTAAAAAGGTGCGTGCTTATTAGATTTATGCTGTGGTCATTCGTGTTTGGCCTCACCTAGTGGTCACAATAATTCATTAAATCAAGCTCATGACGCAGTAAGTTCAATGATGCGGACACGTTTGTTACTGGATACTTTCTAGTACTGCATTGGAGACTTTGTATGCGTACGTAAAATGCAACTATAACTACTTGTTTATATCGACAAATGTGCTGTTGTACACTGCAATGTTGTTCAATGAAGGACACTTGTTGTCTAGCTTGAATGCTATTGTGTGCTTAGCTGTTGTGTAGCTGCTGGCCATTAAAAAGGTGCACGCTTATTAGATTTATGCTGTGGTCATTCGTGTTTGGCCTCACCTAGTGGTCACAATAATTCATTAAATCAAGCTCAAGACGCAGTAAGTTGAATGATGCGGACACGTTTGTTACTGGATACTTTCTAGTACTGCATTGGAGACTTTGTATGTGTACGTAAAATGCAAACTACCGTATTTCCTTGAATAGCCGCAGGGGCGCTAATTAATTTAAAACCTCTTCTCACTCCTGCGGTTACCAAAACCATGCGGAATGAGCAAGCATGCTCTAATTATTTTAAAACCTCTTCTCACTCCGGCGCATACCTTATCATTAAAAACACATTTAATAAAAAAAAACGTTATTATGATCTTACCTTTACTTGTAGATGGGTCCATGTGCAGCTGCTTCTGATCAAAGGCAGTCTTTCTCATCTTTCTTCAATTTTAAAAGTCTCTGGAGATATTCCTTTAATTATTACCTCCTGCTTCGATTGAAAGTCCAGTTTAGAAAACGGTTTTATTTTAGATATGTAATCCTCCATGTTAAAAGTGCAAGCAAACAATTGCTGCATGCCTGCTGCTTGTTGTCTTCTTCTGCAGTACCTGTCTCCTGCAGTACTGGTAGTCGCAAGAAGGATCACTAGCGCCCTCTACCACCTGGAGGCGGGAGTCATTTAATGACTCATATTTGACCCGGCGGAAGTGCCAAGCATGCGCTAATTATTTTGCGAAACGAGTTTGACCCGGCTGTAATTCTAGGCAGGCGAATACTATATTCCCGGCGCCAATTCAAGGAAATACGGTATAACTGCTTGTTTGTATCTACAAATGTGCTGTGTTACACTGCAAATGTTCAATGAAGGACACTTGTTGTCTAGCTTGATTGCTGTCGTGTGCTTAGCTGTTGTGTAGCTGCTGGCCATTAAAAAGGTGCGTGCTTATTAGATTTATGCTGTGGTCATTCGTGTTTGGCCTCACCTAGTGGTCACAATAATTTATTAAATCAAGCTCATGACGCAGTAAGTTCAATGATGCGGACACGTTTGTTACTGGATACTTTCTAGTACTGCATTGGAGACTTTGTATGTGTACGTAAAATGCAACTACAACTACTTGTTTATATCGACAAATGTCCTGTTCTACACTGCAAATGTTCTTCAATGAAGGACACTTGTTGTCTAGCTTGAATGCTATTGTGTGCTTAGCTGTTGTGTAGCTGCTGGCCATTAAAAAGGTGCATGCTTATTAGATTCATGCTGTGGTCATTCGTGTTTGGCCTCACCTAGTGGTCACAATAATTCATTAAATCAAGCTCATGACGCAGTAAGTTGAATGATGCGGACACGTTTGTTACTGGATACTTTCTAGTACTGCATTGGAGACTTTGATGTGTAGGTAAAATGCAACTACAACTACTTGTTTATATCGACAAATGTCCTGTTCTACACTGCAAATGTTCTTCAATGAAGGACACTTGTTGTCTAGCTTGAATGCTATTGTGTGCTTAGCTGTTGTGTAGCTGCTGGCCATTAAAAAGGTGCGTGCTTATTAGATTTATGCTGTGGTCATTCGTGTTTGGCCTCACCTAGTGGTCACAATAATTCATTAAATCAAGCTCATGACGCAGTAAGTTCAATGATGCGGACACGTTTGTTACTGGATACTTTCTAATACATACATTGGAGACATAGTATGTACTTGTTTGTATTGACAAATGTCCTGTTCTACACTGCAAATGTTGTTCAAAGAAGGACACTTGTTGTCTAGCTTGAATGCTAGCGTGTGCTTAGCTGTTGTGTAGCTGCTGGCCATTAAAAAGGTGCATGCTTATTAGATTCATGCTGTGGTCATTCGTGTTTGGCCTCACCTAGTGGTCACAATAATTCATTAAATCAAGCTCATGACGCATTAAGTTGAATGATGCGGACACGTTTGTTACTGGATACTTTCTAGTACTGCATTGGAGACTTTGTATGTGTACGTAAATTGCAAACTATAACTACTTGTTTGTATCGACAAATGTGCTGTTCTACACTGCAAATGTTGTTCAATGAAGGACGCTTGTTGTCTAGCTTGAATGCTATCGTGTGCTTAGCTGTTGTGTAGCTGCTGGCCATTAAAAAGGTGCGCGCTTATTAGATTTATGACAGATTTATGCTGTGGTCATTTGTGTTTGGCCTCACCTAGTGGTCACAATAATTCATTAAATCAAGCTCATGACGCAGTAAGTTGAATGATGCGGACACGTTTGTTACTGGATACTTTCTAATACTGCATTGGAGACTTTGTATGTGTACGTAAAATGCAACTACAACTACTTGTTTGTATCGACAAATGTGCTGTTCTACACGGCAAATGTTGTTCAATGAAGGACACTTGTTGTCTAGCTTGAATGCTATCGTGTGCTTAGCTGTTGTGTAGCTGCTGGCCATTAAAAAGGTGCATGCCTATTAGATTCATGCTGTGGTCATTCGTGTTTGGCCTCACCTAGTGGTCACAATAATTCATTAAATCAAGCTCATGACACAGTAAGTTGAATGATGCGGACACGTTTGTTACTGGATACTTTCTAGTACTGCATTGGAGACTTTGTATGTGTACATAAAATGCAACTACAACTACTTGTTTATATCGACAAATGTGCTGTTCTACAATGCAAATGTTGTTCAAAGAAGGACGCTTGTTGTCTAGCTTGAATGCTAGCGTGTGCTTAGCTGTTGTGTAGCTGCTGGCCATTAAAAAGGTGCATGCTTATTAGATTTATGCTGTGGTCATTCGTGTTTGGCCTCACCTAGTGGTCACAATAATTCATTAAATCAAGCTCAAGACGCAGTAAGTTGAATGATGCGGACACGTTTGTTACTGGATACTTTCTAGTACTGCATTGGAGACTTTGTATGTGTACGTAAAATGCAACTACAACTACTTGTTTATATCGACAAATGTGCTGTTCTACACTGCAAATGTTGTTCAATGAAGGACACTTGTTGTCTAGCTTGAATGCTGCCGTGTGCTTAGCTGTTGTGTAGCTGCTGGCCATTAAAAAGGTGCGCGCTTATTAGATTTATGACAGATTCATGCTGTGGTCATTCGTGTTTGGCCTCACCTAGTGGTCACAATAATTCATTAAATCAAGCTCATGACGCAGTAAGTTGAATGATGCGGACACGTTTGTTACTGGATACTTTCTAGTACTGCATTGGAGACTTTGTATGTGTACGTAAAATGCAAACTATAACTACTTGTTTATATCGACAAATGTGCTGTTCTACACTGCAAATGTTGTTCAATGAAGGACACTTGTTGTCTAGCTTGAATGCTGTCGTGTGCTTAGCTGTTGTGTAGCTGCTGGCCATTAAAAAGGTGCGCGCTTATTAGATTTATGCTGTGGTCATTCGTGTTTGGCCTCACCTAGTGGTCACAATAATTCATTAAATCGAGCTCATGACGCAGTATGTTGAATGATGCGGACACGTTTGTTACTGGATACTTTCTAGTACTGCATTGGAGACTTAGTATGTACTTGTTTATATTGACAAATGTGCTGTTCTACACTGCAAATGTTGTTCAAAGAAGGACACTTGTTGTCTAGCTTGAATGCTAGCGTGTGCTTAGCTGTTGTGTAGCTGCTGGCCATTAAAAAGGTGCATGCTTATTAGATTCATGCTGTGGTCATTCGTGTTTGGCCTCACCTAGTGGTCACAATAATTCATTAAATCAAGCTCATGACGCATTAAGTTGAATGATGCGGACACGTTTGTTACTGGATACTTTCTAGTACTGCATTGGAGACTCTGTATGTGTACGTAAAATGCAAACTATAACTACTTGTTTGTATCGACAAATGTGCTGTTCTACACTGCAAATGTTCAAAGAAGGACACTTGTTGTCTAGCTTGAATGCTATTGTGTGCTTAGCTGTTGTGTAGCTGCTGGCCATTAAAAAGGTGCATGCCTATTAGATTTATGCTGTGGTCATTCGTGTTTGGCCTCACCTAGTGGTCACAATAATTCATTAAATCAAGCTCATGACGCAGTAAGTTGAATGATGCGGACACGTTTGTTACTGGATACTTTCTAATACATGCATTGGAGACTTAGTATGTACTTGTTTATATTGACAAATGTGCTGTTCTACACTGCAATGTTGTTCAAAGAAGGACACTTGTTGTCTAGCTTGAATGCTATCGTGTGCTTAGCTGTTGTGTAGCTGCTAGTCTTTTTATGTTTTACTGTGTTTTTTTGTGTGTGTGTGTGTCTGTGTCTTTGTGTGTGTATAAAATGTATATGTATATGTGTGTGTGTAAAATGTATCTGTGTGTGTGTGTGTGCGTGTGTAAAATGTACATGTATAAATGTGTGTGTGTGTGTGCATGTGTAAAATGTACATGTATAAATGTGTGTGTGTGTGTGTAAAATGTGTGTGTGTGTGTGCATGTGTAAAATGTACATGTATAAATGTGTGTGTGTGTGTGTGAAATGTATGTGTGTGTGTGTGTGTGTGAAATGTATGTGTGTGTGTGAAAATGTATATGTATATATATATATATTACTTATTTTTCGTGTGTACGTGTATATATGTGTGTATATATATACGTATGTCTGTGTGTATATATAAAATGTGTGTGTGTGTGTGTGTGTGTGTATATATATATATATATATATATATATATATATATATATATATATATATATATATATATATATATATATATATATATATTAGGGGTGTGGGAAAAAAATAGATTCAAATTTGAATCGCGATTCTCACGTTGTGCGATTCAGAATCGATTCTCATTTTTAAAAAATAGATGTATTTATTTATTTATTTATTTTTTATATATTGTATTTTTATATTTTAATTATTTAATCAATCCAACAAAACAATACACAGCAATACCATAACAATGCAATCCAATTCCAAGAGCAAACCCGAGCCAGCAACACTCAGAACTGCAATAAACAGAGCAATTGAGAGGAGACACAAACACCACACAGAACAAACCAAAAGTAGTGAAACAAAAATGGATATTATCAACAACAGTATCAATATTAGTTACAATTTCAACATGGCAGTGATTAAAAATCCCTCATTGACATTATCATTAGACATTAAAATAAAAAAGAACAATAGTGTCACAGTGGCTTACACTTGCATCGCATCTCATAAACTTGACAACACACTGTGTCCAATATTTTCACAAAGATAAAATAAGTCATATTTTTGGTTCATCTAATAGTTAAAACACATTTACATTATTGCAATCAGTTGATAAAACATTGTCCTTTACAATTATAAAAGCTTTTTACACAAATCTACTACTCTGCTTGCATGTCAGCAGACTGGGGTAGATCCTGCTGAAATCTATGTATTCCATGAATAGAGAATCCTTTTCAATCGGGAAAATATCGTTTTTTAATCGATAATCGTGTGGAATTTGAAAAAAATCGATTTTGAATCGAATCGTGACCCCAAGAATCGATATTGAATCGAATCGCGGGACACCCAAAGATTCACAGCCCTAATATATATAAATATATATATATATATATATATATATATATATATATATATATATATATATATATATATATATATATATATATATATATATATATATATATATATATATATATATATATATATATTATATATATATATATATATTTTTTTTTTCACCAAGTCTGTTTGTGTATGTGTTCCTTATAAAAATTCCACTAAATAATAAGTTTAAAAAATTAAAAAAATTATATCACAGTTCCTGGCTGTTTTGCATTTGACTATTACTTTAAAAAATATGCACAGTCAAGCACATTTTACACATTTTTTGGCCCAAATTAAGCATTTTCAAGCATGGAATTGGATAAATGAATTAAAATAATACACTTAAGCTAGTGTGTTTTATTTTACGGCATCAACAGTCAAGTTGCTTCATTCTCCCAATGTCTATATTACTTCTTATGCAGTATGTATTATTTATGTCTTATATGTATTACATCCATCCATTATCTACCGCTTGTATTACAGTCGTCTTATTTCCTCATATGTTTACAATATTGGGTAAAAGTTGTGTAAATGTGATTATGTGTATTTTTTTCTAATAATGTTTCAAACTATTTAGAAGGTTGTAAATAGGGATGTCCGATAATGGCTTTTTGCCGATATCCGATATTGTCCAACTCTTTAATTACCGATACCGATATCAACCGATACCGATATATACAGTCGTGGAATTAACACATTATGCCTAATTTGGACAACCAGGTATGGTGAAGATAATGTCCTTTTTTAAATAAATTAAAAAAACATAAATAAATTAAAAACATTTTCTTGAATACAAAAGAAAGTAAAACAATATAAAAACAGTTACATAGAAACTAGTAATTAATGAAAATGAGTAAAATTAACTGTTGAAGGTTAATACTATTAGTGGACCAGCAGCACGCACAATCATGTGTGCTTACGGACTGTATCCCTTGCAGACTGTATTGATATATATTGATATATAATGTAGGAACCAGAATATTGATAACAGAAAGAAATGGGGGGAGGGAGGTTTTTTGGGTTGGTGCACTAATTGTAAGTGTATCTTGTGTTTTTTATGTTGATTTAATTTAAAAAAAAAATTAAAAACGATTGATAATAAAAAAAACGATACTGATAATTTCCGATATTACATTTTAACGCATTTATCGGCAGGCCGATATTATCGGACATCTCTAGTTGTAAACCATTTTTTAAATTCTCCTACTATGAAAATATTTAATTTATGAATAAAAATTGCTACTTTGCAGAAATTCACTCATCGCTGTTGGGTTTTGAACCATTTAACCGGGACGCACGAGGGACGACTGAACCATTAAAGCATTCGCTTCATATCACTTTCATGACTTTGGACATTTAGTCAAAACTTCCAATCCACGACGACCGCTTCATAGAAACATTCCACAAGTCTTTTCGTTAAACTAAATCATGGAAAAAAAGTCTCCCACTGACCTGTGAGGCCATCAGCGATAACTCCATCTTTCCTGGATCGATGGCAGCCGGCCTGGAGGAGGAGGAGGAAAGAGTCCCGTCGCCAAGGAGACGCAGCGGAGGAAGGAAGCGAGGGTATGAGGAAGGTCCCTACTGTGCAGAAACTCTCTTCATGCTTGATGGAAGAGTTCATCCACTCGGCACATAGGGGCGGGGGCTGGGGCGGGGGGGCTCCCTCCTTTAGCGTGTCAGGCTAACTTTGCACAATTATTATTATTATTATTATTATATATATTATTATTATTATTATTATATATTATTATTATATATTATTATATTATATATATTATATTATTATATTATATTATTATATTATATATATATTATATTATATATATTATATTATATATATATTATTATTATTATATATATTATTATTATTATTATTATTATTATTATAATTATGTTGGGGTGTAAAGCACAAAATCATGAATAATTTTGTGCTTTACACCCCAACATCTTCCAACATATCTCTTACTTTTGGCTGAACAACAACGTGGTCTCTTGAAAGATTCATCACCCGCACAACATGGCCATGTAATTTTAATCTCGTTAGGGAGTTACCTCCTTTCCCTTTTTTGCCCGTTCCTTCGCTCGTATTTACAAAACCCAAAACCGGTGAAGTTGTCACGTTGTGTAAACGGTAAATAAAAACAGAATACGATGATTTGCAAATCCTTTTCGGAACTTATATTCAACTGAATAGACTGCAAAGACAAGATATTTCATGTTTGAATTGAGAAACTTGTTGGGTTTTTTTGCACATAATCACAAACAGGCAGGCCAGTCTAGTACCCGCACTCTTTTACTACGAAGCCACGTTGATGTAACACGTGGCTTGGCATTGTCTTGCTGAAATAAGCAGGGGCGTCCATGATAACTGTCAGAAAAATTGTATGTAAACGATCGAAAAGCTTTCCGTTCTGAGTTCCCAATGAACTTTGTTGCACCAAGCAAAGGCTTGGAAAATTCCGTTGTGTACGATGGAAAGAGACGGGAGGAGACGGCGGGAGGGGGGTTATCTATTGTCATCGAAGACCTGCTCAAGATGAATCCAGGACTAGCCCAAGCCCGAGGCATCTTTTTCTTTTGTGTTAATGTGACCGAAAACAATGACTGTTTACATACCGTATTTCCTTGAATAGACGCAGGGGCGCTAATTAATTTAAAACCTCCTGTCACTCCGGCGCTTACCAGAAGCCTGCGAGATGGCCATGCATGCGCTAATTATTTTAAAACCTCTTCTCACTCCGGCGCTTACCTTATCACGAAAAGCACATTTAATTAAAAAAAAACGTTATTGTGGTCTTACCTTTAGGTATAAATGAGTCCATGCCAGCTCCTTTTGAAGAAAAGCATCGATATAGAAGTCTTCCTTCAGTTTTAAAAGTCTCTCTGTCTCGATGGAGATCTTCCTTTTAAGTATTACCTCCTGCTTCGGTTGAAAGTCCAGTTTAGAAAACTGTTTTATTTTAGATATGTAATCCTCCATGGTAAAACAATGGCTGCGCACTCTTGCTGGTGTTGTCTTCTTCTGCAGCACAGGTCTTCTGCAGTACCAGCAGTCGCAAGAAGGATCACTAGCGCCCTCTACCACCAGGAGGCGGGAGTCATGCGCTAATTATTTTTGCGAAACGAGTTTGACCCGGCTGTAATTCTAGGCATGCGAATACCATATTCCCGGTGCCAATTCAAGGAAACACGGTACTCCCCATTCCTTTAGAAACAGATGTTGTTAATATGTAGACGGGGAAAGTCCAAATAAAAAGAGGTGCCGTACAATCTTTCGCCAGAGCGTGGGTGACACTGTGAGAGGTTACAGGTTGACACGTTTCTCCTCAATTGAGCAAAATTTAACTCTGCCTCTGTTTGATTCTTTTCTTCTTGTCTTGTTTAATAGAGGTCATCAGTGTTTGAACCTGACAATAACGTTGCTTGGATGGCAACATATGTTGCTCCAAAAGCTGTATGTACCTTTCAGCATTAATGGTGCCTTCACAGACGTGTAAGTTACGGTGCCCAGCGAAGCCGGCGGCGTTTCTGGGTGTTGTTGATAAATGGCTTTGGCTTTGCAAAGTAGAGTTTTAACTTGCACTTACAGATGTAGCATCAAACTGTAGTTACTGACAGTGGTTTTCTGAAGTGTTCCTGAGCCCATGTGGTGATATCCTTTACACACTGATGTGGCTTTTTGATGCAGTACCGCCTGAGGGATCCAAGGTCCGTAATTTCATGGCTTACGTGCAGTGATTTCTCCAGATTCCCTGAACCTGAGCGTAGATGGTGAAATCCCTAAAGTTCTTGGTTGAGAACCGTTGTCCTTAACCCTGTAACACCCCTAGTTGTAAAATTACAACGTTACCTTTAACCATCGTAAAAAACAATCTGTTATATATATATTTATTTATTTTTACCACATTTACATAGTCATTGGGTCTTATTGTTCAGTCTCACAAGGCTATCGGATCGTACATTTGTTTACAAGTCACACAACCTCTCAAGGTTTCCTTCGAACAAAATCTATTTGTTTCATTGGACTGGATTCATCAGATTCAAGTAATTAAAATGTCTTTTATATTTGTTTTGGTTCTTATTACAATGTCTAGAGCATGTGCATATATAGTTATTGTGGAACAGGTGCATCAAATTTAATTTAGAGCTTGTTATATAATTGTTGTTGTTATAAACGTTTTTTAAGAGTTTTATTTTGTTTCATATTTTTTTATATTTGTAATAAATGACTTCATAAAAATATAACTAATGTGTGATTATTATTAATGGTATATACTGTACCGTTATGGGGCTAAGCAAGCAATCAACCCTGCAAATGAACCCTTAGTTGTTCAGACAACGTGAGTACAAATACAGAAATTCTGCTCCCATCAAAGCCCAAGGTTGCAATATTACAACATTTCTCTAAAAACATACATAAACATTTTTTTTTAACTCTTCAATTTCTGCATCAAATGCCTCCTGCAACAACATCTGAAAGGTCAATTTTTTTTTTTTTTATGTTTTTCTTTTTTTTTTTTTTTTTTTTTTTTTTTTTTTCTTTTTTTTTTTTTAAACTTAAATTTTTATTCTGTCACATGCATACATATATCAACAGGGTCAACATCTTACAATATATACATAGTCAATTTATATTCCATATCAAGCATTTGTGGTGTCATTTTCCTGAGTTTTGTATTCAGTCCATTTTGTCCATTTCTCAAGAAATAGTTCCTCCTGTATTCTGAGTCTATGTGTAAATCTTTCCATTACATATAGTTCTTCCACAATGCACAGCCACTGTTCACAGGTCGGTGAGCTGCTACTACGCCACAGTCTTGTAATTGCCTTTTTGCTGGCTGCTAACAAAACCTTGACTAAATAGAAATCATCGAATTGCATATATTCCTGCGTCAAGTTTCCCAAGTATAGTATCATACTTGTTTTTGGAATGTCATATTGTAGTACTTCTTTTATCACTGACCACACGTCATACCAATATTTTTCAATATTGGGACAGTTCCAGAACACATGTTCGTGGTCAGCGTCCATATTTCCACATAGCCTCCAACATGGTTGTTTCTTTGCTGCGACTCTTCCGCTTATTTTTGGAGTTATAAAGTATCTAGTCATGTTTTTCCAGCAAAACTCCCTCCATACCCTAGAACTCGTGGCCGTGCACTGCGTTTTACAAATATTATACCAGTCCTTTTCAGTGATCTGCTCCCCAAATCCTCTTTCCCATTTCTCTTTAATGTACATGGTTGAAGTCCCCTTGCTTGTCATCAATCCCTGGTAAACAGCTGAGATCACTCTACATTTTTTATTATTATAAGCTTGTACCATTATTCTAATTAGCGGGTTTATTGATGCCCTTTTAATTTTTTTAATATAGTAGTCCCTTATCTGTAAATACCGGAAGAACTCATGCTTGTCTAGATCATATGTCGCCCGTAGGTCTTCGAAACTCCTCATCTGCCCATCTTCCAACAGTGTGCACATTGCCGTCAAGCCTTTTCGTTCCCACTGTTTAAACCCATGATCTTCGAACCCAGGCTTGAAATTGGGATCACGTGTCAACCATCCTAGTATCTTTCTTTCATCCTCTAATTTGTATTTTTTTGAGATATTATTCCAAATTCCAATTGTAAATTTAGTAATCGGACTCAGTTCTGCCTCTACTCTCTTTTCTATTGTTTTATTTGCCAACAAGTTTTGGATAAGATCTCT
Organism: Entelurus aequoreus; assembly: GCF_033978785.1. Taxonomy (NCBI): domain Eukaryota; kingdom Metazoa; phylum Chordata; class Actinopteri; order Syngnathiformes; family Syngnathidae; genus Entelurus; species Entelurus aequoreus. The sequence continues at coordinate 1,193,926 of NC_084743.1, forward strand.
CCCCTGGTCTAATTCAATTCCCTTCCATTTCGCTTCGTATTCTGGTCTACACCAGCATACTAGATACCGAAGTTGGGCTGCATGGAAATATTCTTTCAGATTTGGCAATGCCATTCCCCCTTTTACCTTGGGCAGCTGGAGAGTTTCGAACCTAATTCTGGGTCTTTTACCCCCCCATATGAATCTCGATATATTTTTATCCCACTCATCAAATTGTATTTGTGGTACTGCTACTGGTAGGGATTGAAACAAGTACAAGAGTCTCGGCAACACATTCATCTTGATTATTTCTATTCTTGAGCTTAAGTCCAGACACAGCACTGACCATCTCTCCAGATCCATTTTAAGCCTCAGATTTATCGACCCATAGTTGGCTTCATATAGTTTATCTCTTTCCTTTGTTATATTAACTCCCAAATATTTGACCATTTCCAGGTCCCAATTTAGTTTATACGTCTCTCTAATTTCTAATGAGGGGTTATAGTTTAACAATAATATTTGTGTTTTTGTGACATTTAACTTATACCCCGAATATCGTCCATAATCTTCGAGGGTTCTCATTAATCTAGGGAATGTTTCTTCTGGATCTCGGAGATAGATCAGTACATCGTCTGCAAAAAGCCCCACCTTGTGTTCATTATGTCTAATCTGTATACCTTTAATTTCCTTGTTTTCTCTAATCAGTTGGGCTAATGGTTCTATAAATAATGCGAATAACGTCGGGGATAAACAGCAACCCTGCCTGGTAGACCTCTCCAATTTGAAGCTTTTCGAAAGACTTCCATTTATTTTGACTCTAGCTGATGGTTCTTGGTATAGTGACTTTATTATCTGTACTGATTTTTTGTTAAAGCCTAGTCTTTCCATTACTTTATACAGGTATAACCAATTTACACTGTCGAATGCTTTGTGAGCATCAACACTCACGAGCATAGCACTTGTTTTTGTCTTCTGTATTTCATCAACTAAATGTAAGGCTCTCCTTATGTTATCCTGAGTTTGTCTTTCCCTAATAAATCCAGTTTGGCAGTCCTCTATTAGATCCGACATAAAGTTTTCAAACCTTTTTGAAATAATAGATGTATACAACTTGTAGTCCTCATTCAGTAGCGAAATAGGTCTATAATTGTTACAGTCTTCTTTATCTTTACCTTCTTTATGTATTACTGATATAATCGCTTCTTTCCATGAGGGGGGAATTTTTCCTTTTTTAAGGGTGTAATTAAAGGAGGTCTGTAATAAGGGAATCAACTCTTCTTTAAATGTCTTGTAAAATTCGGCACTAAAGCCATCTGTCCCCGGGGATTTGTTATTTTTGGTCCTTTGTATTGCTTCTTCAATTTCCCCAATTGTTATATTAGCGTTTAGCATCTTGTTTTGGCTAACTCCCAATGAAGGCAGGTCCAATGAATTTAAGAGAAGTTCCATTTCCTCCTCTCTTGCCGCAACTGGTTGTGTATATAGTGTTCGATAATAATTTTCAAATACGTTTTCAATCGCTTCTGGATCGTATAATAGGTTGTTGGTCTTGGGGTCCCTTATTTTGTGAATATTATTTAATGTTTGTTGTTTTTTCAGTCTCCTAGCTAACATCTTTGTTGCTTTAGAGCCTCCCTCGTAGTATGTTTGTTTCACAAACCTGGTCTTTTTTTCGACCTCATCCATAAGCATTTCGTTTACTTTTTTTCTCATGTCTTTAATCTGATCCATTATCTCAGAGGTTCCCACTGTTTTATGTTGTTGTTCCAAATCTTTCAATTTTCCGATTCGTTTTTGATATAATTCTAATCTTGCCTTTTTCATAAAAGATGTTTGAGCTATCAACTTCCCCCTTAAGACCGCCTTCAGAGCATCCCATAAAATTGTCGGCTCCACCTCCCCGTTATCATTCTCTTCTAAATATGTGGTTATATCTTTTTTTGTTGATTCTATCACACTTTCACTATTCAGGATGCCCACATTCAATCTCCATAACGTGTTTTTCTTCCTACTATTTAGATGAATTGTCAAGTATATGGCACTATGGTCTGAGAGATCCGTTACTCCTATGTTGCACTCCTTCACTCTGTGTATTTCTTCTTTGTTCATCAGATACATATCTATTCTACTGTACATTTGATGTGGTGCTGAGTAATGAGTATAGTCCTTCTCCAACGGGTGTAGTTCTCTCCATATGTCTATTATTCCCAATTCCTTCATCATTATGTTCACATATTTGCTAATGTGTTCCTTACTTCTAATCGTGCTTGTCGTGTCTAAGTTATAATTCAAAGTCAGATTAATGTCACCTCCACACAGCCAAACCCCCTCTGCTTCTTTGTTAATAACATCAAATATTTTCTCATACGTGGATTTACCGCTATCTGGGGGGACATAGACATTAATTAACGTTACTGTTTGGTTTTCCAATTTCCCTTTCACTATTATATATCTCCCCTCTTTATCACATATTTCCTTGATTAATTCAAATTTAACTAAGTTCGATATTAATATGGCGACACCCCTCCTATTACTCTGTTTTAAGAATGTACTGTAAAATGTATTGTTGTACCCGAGTTTCCTGAATTTTTCATGTTCCTGTTTAGATAAGTGCGTTTCCTGTAAATATATTACCTGCATCTTTTCCTTTTTGAGTTTAGCCAAGACTTTGCTTCTCTTAATCGGATTGTTTAACCCATTAACATTCAATGACACCACCCTTACTTCATTACTTTGCATAAAGGTTTTCCTTTCGTACTTTTTCTGTCTTCCCTGTATCACGTCTGTTGCATGTTTCAGTTAAATTTTTTTGAATAATGAAGAAAATAAAAATAAAAATAAAACAAGAAACAAAAGATGACCCCCAAGGTACAGAGGCTCGCTCGCGTGATCCTCTCCAATCCTCAACCTGGCTAGCTTTAACCATTTCCTATCTCTATCGCACAGCGAGCGACTCTCCTCTACACAGGTCCCTCAACCATAACATTGTGAGTTAGAATAAAAGAAAAGATAAACAAAAACCCCTAAGAGGGTATATAGGAGAAAAGTCAATGTTCCAATAAGAAAACAAAAAGTATCAATATCCACGGTTCATGATTCTATATCAAAGTTAAATCTCTGGGATTATATCTATATCAGGACAGAGAGCATATTCCTAGTTATACTACCTAGTAACCAGTGTTCTTTTTTGAACATGAGAGACAAAAAAACAAAACAGAAAAAAACCGGTAATATATATGCGGACCTATATGTGCACATACATGTAAATACATATACGCACTCACCCACAACCACGCATATATTCACTTGAAAAAAGGAATGTGGTAGTATTCATTTCGCATATCAAACTACTTCCATTGCACCAGGGTACGTATAGACCTGTCTCCCGAGCGCCCCAACGGGCGCCACCGCAGCACCACAACACTAAACCGGCTGTCGACCCAGCTACGGCAGCACCCACCACAGCGCCCCGGAGACAAGCCCACCGGGAACGAGGACAGGGGAGCCCCTCTACGCTAGCATGTCCAGTGTAAAACAAAGTCAACAACTTATCCATAATATTGATGTATATATAGATCGGTCTCATCCTCAACATATATGCAGTGCAACTGAGTAATAAAATAGAAAATAATAAAAAATATAAACAAATAGAAAAATATAGAGGGAGAGAGGGAAATAGGTGGTGAAAGCAGAGACAACAATCGAGCTGAGACGAAGGGGAAATGCCTTCCAGATCCCTCTTTTAGTACACAAGAGTATGAAAAGATATTCAAGTTGAACCCTGTACAGATCAGGTTCCATAATGTTTTGTCGCCTGTATGATATCCAATGTTCAACCAATTTAGTCCCTTAAATATTATACATTCTCCCTTATACCGTCATCTTTCCTCTCTCCCTCCGTGGAAAATATAAATAAAAAAGGTTTACAGTAAAATACATAAAGGATCATTACAAACATGTAGTGCTTCTAAATGTTTATCAGATACCCACGTAAAATCCCATTCACACATACATATGCATACAAAAACATGCGAACTTGCCCACATTCCCACAAAAGCACCCACACACGATCCATGTCCTGATGTGGATACTCACGCACGCACCCACACACATATGTATGAATGGATACACACACACGCACACACCCACACACACACACACCCACATACACACACACACACACAAACAGAACAAAACAAAAAAAAAGGTTTGTATTCTATCTGATTCCAGATCTAATATCTTATAGAATGAGAGTTCAAACATAGACTAAACCAATAAACCATACCAGCGTTTCCCTTATTTCCCCTGACCATCCCCCTCCCCCCCGTGAGTCCCAAGTTCTTGCAAAAGTCCAAAAGAAAGTAAATCTCTGTCCGTTTCCCATCAGTCTATTCCCTTCAATGTGTCCATTTCCTTGGCAGGCAACCGTGGATGTGTCTATTTACATAAGTGTCAGTTGTAGTGGTGTTCTTACCCCATTTCTCGGATCAATGCTACTCAGTACCGTCATTCTCGTCCAGAGCCCCCATGTTGTCTCCGGACTCGCTGCCGCTGCCGCCGTCTTCTTCTTCGCCGTCGTTCACCTCGTCGTTATATTCTCCTTCCACGCTGATGCCTCCCATCGCCTCGTCCTCTCCTCCCGGACCGTTCTTCCCGTGCGTTCCATCCTCTTCGTTGCCTAGTCCAGCGCCGTTCTCCTCCTCTCTCTCCCGGCCGGTGTCGCCTCTCTCCTGGGTGGTGGCGCGCCCTCTTCTCGCTGGTTTGGTAGTTGTGTTTCTCTCCATGTCCGGGAGTCTGGCTATACGCCGGTCATAGAATCGTTGTGCTTCATCAGCGGTCTTGAATGCATGCGTTTTGTTTTTAAATTCCACCTTTAAAACAGCTGGAAAGACGAGGCGGAATCGGACATTCTTCTTCCACATTTGAGCTTTTATCTTGGTGAATGTGGCACGAAGTTTCACAGTAGCTGGCGCATAATCTGGATAGAGCATAATTTTCTGTCCCTTCCATTGTAGCAGGCTCCTGTCTGCCCGTAGTGCACGCATCTTGTCCTGAAAGTAATGGAAGCGGACAATCATCACTCTAGGCCTCGGGTTGGGCCCCGGATTTTCCTTACCGATCCTGTGCGCTCTGTCTAGTATGGGTGGCTCGGTGAACACGTCCCCAAGTACTGTGGCAAAAAAGTTTTGCATGAATTGAACACAGTCGTTCCTTTCCCCAGGACTCGGTAGTACGTTCGTGACGCGCAGGTTGCAGCGTCTAGACCTGTTAGAGGCGTCTTCCATGCGTTCGTTCAGTGACTCGTTCTGGGTCAAGAGCTGCTCACATATAGCCTCAAGAGCGGTGACTCGTTCAGTTAGCTGCGTTGCGTTTTCTTCCAAGTCGACGATCCTTTTGCCTTGATCCTCCACAATTATCTTCACTTCATCCATGGTCCTCTTCAGCGGAGCTATTATATTCTCCATTGATGCGGTCATGAGTCGGTGTAGGCTCTCCATTTCTGGGGGTAGGCTGGCTGCGGTCATGCTACCAGCATTAGCCTCTTTAGCAGCTACAGAGCTACTAGCTGGAGAGGCTAAGCTAGTCCCACTGTTTGTAGTGGTAGTTTTACTATGCCGAGTAAAGTGCGCCTTTATCCCCTGCTGTGGAGTTTTGCCGCCCCGCGAAGCCATAGTGTGCCTATAATCACTTATGTTCTCCTTTCAACTCGAATTTCCTCACAATATGTGGTTTTTATACAATTTGAGTGTCAAATTCACGGAGAGTCGCTCGGACGCGTCCTCCCTCCTTCACATCTTAACCGGAAGTCATCTTATGTTTTTCTATATTTGGGTCTTACAGGGTTAAACAATTTGCTCATACATTTGTTGACAAAGTGGTGACCCTCGCCCCCGTCCTTGTTTGTGAATGACTGAGCATTTCATGGAAGCTGCTTTTATACCCAATCATGGCACCCACCTGTTCCCAATTAGCCTGTTCACCTGTGGGATGTTCCAAATAAGTGCTTGATGAGCATTCCTCAACTTTCTCCGTCTTTTTTGCCACTTGTGCCAGCTTTTTTGAAACATGTTGCAGGCATCAAATTCCAAATGAGCTAATATTTGCCAAAAAAATAAAGTTTACCAGTTCGAAGGTTAAATATGTTGTCTTTGCAGTCTATTCAATTGAATATAAGTTGAAAATGATTTGCAAATCATTGTATTCTGTTTTTATTTACCATTTACACAACGTGACAACTTCACTGGCACAAAGGTGGTCTTAAAGTATGTCATGGTGTCTCCAGCATGGCAACATGTTTCACGGCAGACCTCCGGTTGGACAACGTGGCCTTTGAAACATTTACTCCCGCATGACAAACTCCCTCAAAATAGTCTTTTGTGTGTGTGTGATCGAAGCGAGAGCAGGAAAAGACGCACACGTGCATGCATGTTGTACATGTGACGTAGGGCTTTTCTTTTTCTTTTTTCATGCACATTACAGTCCGTTTCAAAGAGAGGGCCATTTTCCCCCCCGAGGACAACAGAGCCCAGCTGTCAGCGCTGAGAAACAAAAAGTCACGGTGAAACAATACACAGAAATAATAGAGGCCTTTGCTCAGTCACAAACTATATTTGACTTTAGCCCCTTAAAGCCTGGACCCATGAATAATTGTGAGCATTCACACTTATTGTTTTATAAACTAAAATTCATCTATTTATTCTTCTTCTTCTTCTCCAAATTCTGGCACGCTCTACCTTCCAAATTGTTCATTATTATTATTATTATTATGTTGTTATTATGATTATTATTAAGTATTATTATTATTTATTTATTATTATTATTTTATTATTATTAATATTATTATTATTATTATTTATTATTAATATTTCATATTATTTATTAATTTATTAACTATATTTGACTTTAGCCCCTTAAAGCCTGGACCCATGAATAATTGTGAGCATTCACACATATTGTTTTATAAACTAAAATTCATCTATTTATTCTTCTTCTTCTTCTCCTAATTCTGGCACGCTCTACCTTCCAAATTGTTCATTATTATTATCATGTTGTTATTATGATTATAATTATGATTATTAATAAGTATTATTATTATTATTTATTATTATTATTATTATTATTATTTTATTATCATATTTGTATTATTATTATTAATATTATTATTTATTGTTATTATATTATTATTATTATTATTATTTCATATTATTTATTAATTGATTAACTATATTTGACTTTAGCCCCTTAAAGCCTGGACCCATGAATAATTGTGAGCATTCACACATATTGTTTTATAAACTAAAATTAATATATTTATTCTTCTTCTTCTTCTCCAAATTCTGGCACGCTCTACCTTCCAAATTGTTCATTATTATTATTATTATTATTATTATTATGTTGTTGTTATTATGATTATAATTATGATTATTATTAAGTATTATTATTATTTATTTATTATTATTATTATATTATTATTAATATTATTATTACTATTTATTATTATTATATTATTATTATTATTTCATATTATTTATTAACTATATTTGACTTTAGCCCCTTAAAGCCTGGACTCATGAATAATTGTGAGCATTCACACATATTGTTTTATAAACTAAAATTCATCTATTTATTCTTCTTCTTCTTCTCCAAATTCTGGCACGCTCTACCTTCCAAATTGTTCATTATTATTATTATAATTATTATTATGATTATAATTATGATTATTATTAAGTATTATTATTATTTATTTATTATTATTATTAATATTATTATTATTATTTATTATTATTATAATTTCATATTATTTATTAATTTATTAACTGTATTTGACTTTAGCCACTTAAAGCCTGGACCCATGAATAATTGTGAGCATTCACACATATTGTTTTATACACTAAAATTCATCTATTTATTCTTCTTCTTCTTCTTCTTCTCCAAATTCTGGCACGCTCTACCTTCCAAATTGTTCATTATTATTATTATTCTTATTATTATTATGTTGTTATTATGATTATAATTATGACTATTATTAAGTATTATAATTATGACTATTATTAAGTATTATTATTATTTATTTATTCTTATTCTTATTTTATTATTATAATTATTTATTATTATTATTTCATATTATTTATTAATTTATTAACTATATTTGACTTTAGCCCCTTAAAGCCTGGACCCATGAATAATTGTGAGCATTCACACATATTGTTTTATAAACTAAAATTAATCCTGGACATTCAAACTAACACTTTACCAAGTTCCAAACTAAATTTCGGTTTTCCTGGAAATGTTTAACTCTTCAACATTCAAACCATTCCAACATTCAAACTATTCTTACATTCACACTACATTCTGTCAGCATTTCACTTCAACTTTAGCATTGGAGCGTTCACACGCAATTCCTTCAGGAATTGCATCATCTTGTTGACGAATGATTCCAATTATTTTAAACTGGAACTTTGCATTGCTTCATCTGAACTCAATGTGTATCATATTTGAGACAGCCGGTCACCAAATATAATTTTTTTATTTTATTTTGATGACAAACCAAAACATAATTTCTAAACATAAAAATGACATACGTCATCATCTTCTTCCCCCAGATCACTTGAATTCACATTTTTTATCATTTTCAAAACATCTTCAATGTTGTAATTATTTGCCATTTAAAAAAACAAAAACCCTACAAAGTCAACATCATTATGTAGTTTTTTTAATGTAATTTCTTCTCTCTCTCATAAAAATCAAAAAGTTAACATTTATTATCGCAACACACACCGAGTGATCGCCACAAAATAATACATCAAATCAAATCGAATCGTTCACACTAAAAAATGCCGGGTTATTTTGCTAACCCAATTTATGAGTTGCGAGTATTGGGTTAAATTTTGGAGTTATTTTTATGAAGAGCAATCCATTTTTCGGGTTGTATTTATAAGGGTATTAGCATAACTCAATTTCTGGGTTTCAAAACTATGAACCATGTTTGGGTTGTTTTTCAATGAGTAATGCATTTTTGGGTAAAATACTTTTTTTATTTTTATTAAAAAGGTAATTTTTTCTTGAAGGGAATTTTATTAAGGATTAATCTCATTAACATTATTTACAATCACACATCTTATGTACATGAAAATATTTGAGCATGCTGTATAGGACTACTACGACCATAAACAGCATTTATTGTAAAAAAAAATTCACTCATATCTTGCTTTTCAGTATATTCTAATAGAATAAAAATAATTGTAATCAGTAGTCGGGAAGGATTAGGACAAACCAGCAGTAAAATGTATCATTTTTAACTATTGGGCCAACATTTTTTAGTGTGTAGCTCCTGAATCCTGAATCATGAGGTGGCCGAAGATTCCCACCTTTCGTCGCCATCTTGTGGACAACGTGAGTAAATTAGGCTGAAGACCATGAATTGTACTTGAAATGGGATTTACCTATATGACCCAATCCAAACAACCTTCCCTAGTCATGGCGCAAAAAAAATGCAACCAACACAAGATGTCAACACTTGATATTTCTCATTGATTAAAAAACTGAGGTCATCACAGAAGTAAACAAGGTAGGAGTCCAACTTTCACATACTCTTAATATCTAATTATATTAATTATATATCCATTATATTAACATATGTACACACACACATATATATAGGCAATGTGTGTGTATGTATATGTGTATATATATATATATATATATATATATATATATATATATATATATATATATATATATAAAATTCAGACACCCCTGGTGCAATGTAAACTTTATACTTATTTGAAAAATCTAAAGACTGTGTGTTGCTCGATGGTATTTATAATGCATGACTTGCAATACAATAAACAATTGACTAATTTAGAGTTGCATTACCTTTAATACCTGCCGTTTCAATTTCGATACACATTTTCAACAGTTTTACTATAAAAAAATATGATAAAATATGACATAATTCCACATTGCATTAACGGAGTAAGTGTTCATACTGATGTGTCAGTAGAAAAAAATACCCCTTTCAAATTTGGCAAAGTTTCTCTGCAGAAATCATGTCTCTCGTTTCTTCTTTGTGGCAACCTTGCAGGATCACTGGACAGCCCTCTACTTAGTCAATTACTGCCCTCTTGTGGATGGCACGTTTAATGCATGCAATTGATCTGATAGGTCAGGCTTTTCAGGGGAAAAAAACAAATGATGTACACCAGGGGTCACCAACGCGGTGCCCGCGGGCACCAGGTAGCCCGTAAGGACCAGATGAGTAGCCCGCTGGCCTGTTCTAAAAATAGCTCAAATAGCAGCACTTACCTGCCTCTATTTTTTAAATTGTATTTATTTACTAGCAAGCTGTTCTCGCTTTGCTCGACATTTTTAATTCTAAGAGAGACAAAACTGAAATAGAATTTGAAAATTTCAAGAAAATATTTTAAAGACATGGTCTTCACTTGTTTAAATAAATTCATTAATTTTTTTACTTTGCTTCTTATAACTTTCAGAAAGACAATTTTAGAGAAAAAATACAACCTTAAAAATGGTTTTAGGATTTTTAAACACATATACCTTTTTACCTTTTAAATTCCTTCCTCTTCTTTCCTGACAATTTAAATCAATGTTCAAGTATTTTTATTTTTTATTATAAAGAATAATAAATACATTTTAATTTAATTCTTCATTTTAGCTTCTGTTTTTTCGACGAAGAATATTGGTGAAATATTTCTTCAAACTTATTATGATTAAAATTCAAAAAAATTATTCTGGCAAATCTAGAAAATCTGTAGAATCAAATTTAAATCTTATTTCAAAGTCTTTTGAATGTCTTTTAAAATTTTTGTTCTGGAAATTATAGAAGAAATAATGATTTGTCTTTGTTAGAAATATAGCTTGGTCCATCCATCCATCCATCCATTTTCTACCGCTTATTCCCTTTGGGGTCGCGGGGGCGCTGGAGCCTATCTCAGCTACTATTGGGCGGAAGGCGGGGTACACCCTGGACAAGTCGCCACCTCATCGCTTGGTCCAATTTGTTATATATTCTAACAAAGTGCAGATTGGATTTTAACCTATTTAAAACATGTCATCAAAATTCTAAAATTAATCTTAATCAGAAAAAATTACTAATGATGTTCCATAAATTCTTTTTTTTTTTTTTTTTCAAAAAGATTCGAATTAGCTAGTTTTTCTCTTCTTTTTTTCGGTTGAATTTTGAATTTTAAAGACTCGAAATTGAAGATAAACTATGTGCCAAAATTTAATAGTCATTTTTTTCGTGTTTTTTCCTCTTTTAAACCGTTAAATTACGTGTAAATATCATTAATTATTAATAATAACATAGAGTTAAAGGTAAATTGAGCAAATTGGCTATTTCTGGCAATTTATTTAAGTGTGTATCAAACTGGTAGCCCTTCTCATTAATCAGTACCCAAGAAGTAGCTCTTGGCTTCAAAAAGGTTGGTGACCCCTGATGTACACTTACTATTTAAAACCATCACTAAAAAAATAGTGTTTATAGAGTAAAAAATATATATATGTATATATACATATATACAATTAAATAAAATGGACATATTGCATATTAACAGTATTTTTGCTAATTACTTTAATACGCTGACTTCAACCGGAAGTAGTTTGACGTGTCTTTGGTAACAATCATGAGGCAGTAAACAAACGTCGAAACCCAAGGATGACCCAAGATAATTAAGAAAACACGACAAGGGAAGCTTGGAGGTTTTATTGACATAATTACACTTTTTGTGACATAATTACACGTTTGCTTACGTATTCATACATTTGGAAAGCGACAAAACGCACATCAATTTAATCAATTTTTTTTTTTAAATATTTGTACAAACTACTTCCGGGTGATTGCAGCTTGCAAACATGAAGTTTAGACTTAATTGCTAGATTATGAACTATGGAGATATTCACAAAAGTGGCGTGAAAAAGTGTTGGTTTAAAATGGAAAAACTAATGACACACGGATACACTGTCAGTGTATGTTTCGGTCATTTAATTTTCGTAAGAAAATTTTTAAAAAATAGGGTTATTGTTTTTGTGTTGAAAAGCAGTAACTACATTTAAAAAAAGGTTTGATTTTCATTTCATAGGTCTTATAACAAAAAAATCTCCATTACACCGAAACTAACACTTTTCAGCCTGACACCGGATTTTTTTATTTATTTTCAAAGTAAAAGTGGGGCTACTCCGGTACCCGTAGGAGCTCTATACAGAAATGATTTTAGACATGGCATAAAGAGGACTGACATTTACAGACGTCTCTACGCACATATCACACGAAAGTGGAAGCAAAAAAAGGACTTTTATCACGCACCATACAACACTATAGTAAAGATTTTCCCACAAGGTCCTGTCTTTTAAAATCGCTACTTAAGAAACGCATCCGTTTTGGTCTGTTTTTTTCAGTTTCCGTTATGTGTGTGGAGATATCCAATGATTTCGAAAAATGTATAACCTTGTAGGGCTCCTCCATACATTTTAACCAGAGTCACAGGAAAACGGTTACCGTCGTAATTGTCACCCATTTTATTTATGGCTCCAGTACTCTGTTATAAGTTGTTACACAGTATATGCCTTGAGCTCTTATTTTGAAGGTGTGTTTTCTGACAAGACGAAGCTCCGCCATTGCTAGCTGCGGCTAACTGAGATTAAGCTAGCTGACTCTCCGAACTTTATGGTAATTAGACGTCTTTCTCACCGCTGCCACCAACGTAACCGAGGGGTTTATATATGTCGCCTATACTGTATACAACTACACAATAACAAACACGGAGGCTCCGGTTTTACACGAGGGCCACTTTAATTTGTTTGTTTTCAAAACAACTTGTCACCACTTCCGCTCTTGGCGCCTTCAAAATAAGAGCTTGAGGCATATACCGTATAAGAGCTTATAACAGGAACTTAACATCACAAAGAGGCAAGTCCATAAAAATAGGTTTCAAAAGCAAAGATGTGTCATAGGGGCTTCAAAGAGGATTTGAGCAGTGGCGCTAAAAAATATTTAGAAAATAAAACCTCTGGCATCTGCAAATGGGACAAAAAAACATCAGTTTTGGTCTGGTTTTTTTTTGTTTGCAATTTCATCTTAAAATTAACGTCTGAAATTCGTACCGAAAGCACGACAACATGCCTCTTTGTGATGTTAAGTTCCCGTTATAAGCTGTTACACAGTATATGCCTTGAGCTCTTATTTTGAAGGCGTGTTTTCTGACAAGACGAAGCCCCGCCGTTGCTAGCTGACTCCGAACTTTACGGTAATTAGACGTCTTTCTCACCGCTGCCACCAACGTAACCGTGGGTTTATATATGTCGCCTATACTGTATACAACTACAAAATAACAAAACACGAAGGCTCCGGTTTTACACGAGGACCACTTTAATTTGTTTGTTTTCAAACCAACGTGTCATCACTTCCGCTCTTAGCGCCTTCAAAATAAGAGCTTATAACAGGAACTTAACATCACAAAGAGGCAAGTCCATAGAAATAGGTTACAAAAGCAAAGACGTGTCATGGGGGCTTCAAAGAGGATTTGAGCAGTGGCGTTTAAAAAAATATTGATTTAGAAAATAAAACATTTGGCATCTGCAAATGGGGGAAAAAACATCCGTTTGTTTGTTTGCAATTTCATCTTTAAAATAAACGTCTGACATTCGTACCATTCGTACCGAAAGCACGACAACTTGCCTCTTTGTGATGTTAAGTTCCCGTTATAACCTGTTACACAGTGTATGCCTTGAGCTCTTATTTTGAAGGCGTGTTTTCTGACAAGACGAAGCCCCGCCGTTGCTAGCTGACTCCGAACTTTACGGTAATTAGACGTCTTTCTCACCGCTGCCACCAACGTAACCGTGGGTTTATATATGTCGCCTATACTGTATACAACTACAAAATAATAAAACACGAAGGCTCCGGTTTTACACGAGGACCACTTTAATTTGTTTGTTTTCAAACCAACGTGTCATCACTTTCGCTCTTAGCGCCTTCAAAATAAGAGCTTATAACAGGAACTTAACATCACAAAGAGGCAAGTCCATAGAAATAGGTTACAAAAGCAAAGACGTGTCATAGGGGCTTCAAAGAGGATTTGAGCAGTGGCGTTTTTAAAAATATTGATTTTGAAAATAAAACCTATGGCATGTGCGAATCGAAACAACAACATCCGTTTTGGTAGTTTTTTTTGTTTGCAATTTCATCTTAAAATAATCGTCTGAAATTCGTACCGAAAGCACGACAACTTGCCTCTTTGTGATGTTAAGTTCCTGTTATAAGCTGTTACACAGTATATGCCTTGAGCTCTTATTTTGAAGGCGTGTTTTCTGGGAAGACTAAGCTCCGCTGTCGCTAGCTGCGGCTAACTGAGATGAAGCTAGCTAACTCTCCAAACTTTACGGTAATTAGACGTCTTTCTCACCGCTGCCACCAATGTAACCGAGGGTTTATATATTGTCGCCTATACTGTATACAACTACAAAATAACTAACATGAAGGCTCCGGTTTTACACGAGGACCACTTTATTTCGTTTGTTTTCAAAACAACTTGTCACCACTTCCGCTCTTGGCGCCTTCAAAATAAGAGCTTGAGGCATATACCGTATAAGAGCTTATAACAGGAACTTAACATCACAAAGAGGCAAGTCCATAAAAATAGGTTACAAAAGCAAAGATGTGTCATAGGGGCTTCAAAGAGGATTTGAGCTGTGGCGCTAAAAAATATTTAGAAAATAAAACCTCTGGCGTCTGCAAATGGGAAAAAAAAACATCCGTTTTGGTCTGGTTTTTTTTTGTTTGCAATTTCATCTTAAAATTAACGTCTGAAATTCGTACCGAAAGCACGACAACTTGCCTCTTTGTGATGTTAAGTTCCCGTTATAAGCTGTTACACAGTATATGCCTTAAGCTCTTATTTTGAAGGCGTGTTTTCTGACAAGACGAAGCCCCGCCGTTGCTAGCTGACTCCGAACTTTACGGTAATTAGACGTCTTTCTCACCGCTGCCACCAACGTAACCGTGGGTTTATATATGTCGCCTATACTGTATACAACTACACAATAACAAACACGGAGGCTCCGGTTTTACACGAGGACCACTTTATTTTGTTTGTTTTCAAAACAACTTGTCACCACTTCCGCTCTTGGCGCCTTCAAAATAAGAGCTCGAGCCATATACCGTATAACAGCTTATAACTGGAACTTAACATCACAAAGAGGCACGTCCATAGAAATAGGTTACAAAAGCAAAGACGTGTCATGGGGGCTTCAAAGAGGATTTGAGCAGTGGCGTTTAAATAAATATTGATTTAGAAAATAAAACCTCTGGCATCTGCAAATGGAAAAAAAAAACGTGTTTTGGTCTGGTTTTTTTTGTTTGTTTGTTTGCAATTGCATCTTAAAATTAACGTCCGAAATTCGTACCAAAAGCACGACAAAAACAAAGTGTAACCTATTTTTATGGACTTGCCTCTTTGTGATGTGAAGTTCCTGTTATAAGCTCTTATACGGTATATGCCTCAAGCTCTTATTTTGAAGGCGTGTTTTCTGATGAAGCTAGCTGACTCTCCGAACTTTACAGTAATTAGACATCTTTCTTTTGCGGGGCCTCGATCCCACCGCTGCCACCAACATAACCGAGGGTTTATAATGTTATGTCGCCTATACTGTATACAACTACAAAATAACAAACACGAAGGCTCCGGTTTTACACGAGGACCACTTTATTTCGTTTGTTTTCAAAACCACTTCCGCTCTAAGCGCCTTCAAAATAAGAGCTCGAGGCATATACCATATAACAGCTTATAACAGGAACTTAACATCACAAAGAGGCAAGTCCATAGAAATAGGTTACAAAAGCAAAGACGTGTCATAGGGGCTTCAAAGAGGATTTGAGCAGTGGCGTTTAAAAAAATATTGATTTAGAAAATAAAACATTTGGCATCTGCAAATGGGGGAAAAAAACATCCGTTTGTTTGTTTGCAATTTCATCTTTAAAATAAACGTCTGACATTCGTACCATTCGTACCGAAAGCACGATAACTTGCCTCTTTGTGATGTTAAGTTCCCGTTATAAGCTGTTACACAGTATATGCCTTGAGCTCTTATTTTGAAGGCGTGTTTTCTGACAAGACGAAGCCCCGCCGTTGCTAGCTGACTCCGAACTTTACGGTAATTAGACGTCTTTCTCACCGCTGCCGCCAACGTAACCGAGGGGTTTATATATGTCGCCTATACTGTATACAACTACAAAATAATAAAACACGAAGGCTCCGGTTTTACACGAGGACCACTTTAATTTGTTTGTTTTCAAAACCACTTCCGCTCTTAGCGCCTTCAAAATAAGAGCTCGAGGCATATACCGCAGCTTATAACATCACAAAGAGGCAAGTTCATAAAAATAAGGTTACCAAAGCAAAGACGTGTCATAGGAGCTTCAAAGAGGCGTTTAAAAAAATTTTCCCTCCTTGGATTAAAAAGTGACGCGATTTATACTTTGCCTTACTCTTGAACCAACTTGAGTCCTCCGAGGGCGGGCGGGATGGCGGATGACGGCGAGGAAGACCCGGAGGAGAACCGCAAGAGGCGGACGCACACCTTCCCCATCGTCCGACACACGGACATGCCCAAGCCCATGAAGACGGAGGCCATCGCCTTCTGCATGGCGGCCTTCGAAAAGTTCGCCAACAACAACGAGCACGCGGCCAAGATGGTGAAAGAGGCCATGGACCAGAAGTTCGGCGCCGCCTGGCACGTCGTCATCGGCGAAAGCTTCGGCTTTGGCGTCACTCATGAAACGAAGAATCTCCTCTACATGTTCTTTGGGGGGAACTTGGCGGTTTGCTTGTGGAAGTTCTGCTGACGTCATCATTTGATCAAATAATCATCTGAACGCTGTTCAAATAAAATATAACAAATGACGTCACTTCCTTGTTTACAATGACTTTCTTCTTCGCTGGCAGTATCTGCGCACACTAGCGCCGCCTGCCGGGCTGGCGTGTGGGAAACCGGAAACGGCCGTAAATACGCCACCTGTATTTTAATATTTTTGGATATGTACACAAAAATGGTACAATAATAAAACGCACAAACTTGTACCCTAAATAAACTACATTATAAAAAAGTACAGTTTGTCACTCGCCGGTTTACTGAGCTGCCAGATTCGTTGGCGCATGCGCCAAACGTCGTTCCTACTCCCGTTTTAAAAAAAAAAAAACAATTTTCTAAAATATACGTAGTAGTTTAGTAAAAAAAAAAATGGTTCGAAAAAGTATTTATAACATCAAATATTCGAGGACTAGAGTTTTCCACTCATCAAAAAAATAAATAAAAACCGTAGCACTGAAGGAAGTAAATGTAAGCAAATGTAGCGCATGCGTAAACGGATCGGGCAGCATAGTAAATCGAGCAATGAAATGAATTTTTTTTATTGAAAATTTGCACAATTTTCTAAAAGTTTCACAACAAATAGCTTATCTGACTCAATATACTTGTTATATTATATATTATGTTATAATATATTAAATTATGTTATACTATGCTTGTGGTATTCAAGTATTCATCCATCCATCCATTTTCTACCGCTTGTCCCTTTTGGGGTCGCTGAGTATTCATCCATTCATCCATCCATTTTCTACCGCTTGTCCCTTTTGGGGTTGCGGGGTATTCAAAGATCCCTAAATGAAAATACAAGATTTGGTAGTTGCACTTGCATTTAAAAAAATAAACAATAAGGGACAAGCGGTATAAAATGGATGGATGGATGATCTATAAATACTGCACATTAAAATGCATCATACATTTTGTATTAACACAAGATTGTGTCTATTGAAATTTCACCAGGTGTGAATGAATGATAGGTTCTCACTTCTCTGTGAAGCGCTTTGAGTGTCTAGAAAAGCGCTATATAAATCTACTCCATTATTATTATTATTATTACTAAAATTCAAATAAATGAGCCGTGATTTTTTTTGGTACTGCATTACCTCAACAAAAAAAAAACTGGAAAATTTAAAAAAGCATATTTTTCAACACTTCAAATTTACAAATAAGATGAAATTAAACATAAAACAGTCATAATCCACTCATCAAAATGCATATTTCCTATCTTAACTGCAATATAAAATAAAAGATTGTCTTCCGAACAAAAACTGCATTGTAATAAAATACCAACGAATTATAATTACTACCAAACATATCCGCCGGGTGGCAGCCTTTCATGAAGCCTGCGAGATTTTTTAAAGACGAAGAACATCCTCGATGGGAATTTCGGCTCTTTTAACGAATCTATTTTTTGTGACTCAACTCACAAAAAAAGCCGTTCCTTCCGCCTTCCATATGATACTATTAAAAATGTATAGCTTGAATTGATTTCTTACTAAATTACATGTGAAACAAATACGTAATTTACATGTATGAATATATCAAATACCTATATTATTTTATTTATAAACAATATGGAACACATTGCTATAAAAACAGACCCATCTCAATTAAAATAGGTTTATTATGATGATGTGTTATTCGTAAATATTTATAGCGAAACAACAAGACATGGCACAATGAAATACTGTGCGAATAAAAATGAATAAACTGACACTATAAGGGGGGAGACGACCCCTCCCGGCTGAGAGCCGCCTCAAAGCACCGGATCGTTTCTGAACGACTCACAACTAGTAGCCGCTTCTTTGCTAACGTTTCACCTGCGGCACAGCGAGCGGACAATAACCCACCAAATGGACAACACGGCATCCCAAAAAGGTTTCAGACAACGTAAGTCACGTACGTCATTTTTATAGATCGTTTTAATGGCGACGCGGCGTCGTAGCTTTGCTAGCTGTGTGCGCTGTTGTACTCGCACCGGATTGAATGGCGACGCTAGCACGTTAGCATTGACGTGAAACAAAAACAAACCGACACTGACCTTATCGCTTGTCTTCACCTAGAGCCTAATGTGCGGCTACGGAACAGTTCCACGGAGGGCTTCGATGGCAGTCAGCTGTTTGAGGACACGAGTGGATTACCTGGCTCTCAGACACCATACAGGTGAGGTCCACACATAATTGACGTCACTGGATTAGCCACGCCCCCTTTTAGCTGTGAGCCGAAACTAAAGGTTGTCAAAAAGTTTTCGTACCAACATGCAAAAGTCCACATTGTGCTGAATACTATTGAAAATAATAATCTCGCATATCAGGGCCGATACTTATACCGATTATTAGTAGTCAAGGAGGCCGATAACCGATATTTGGAGCCGATATTCAGAATCAGAATACCTGTATTGTCATTGTATGGAAAGAACAAAATTGGACAGCAATCCAGCTCAGTGCTTTTAAAACAAACCTACATAAAATAGTCTTAAAGTCCTACTGAAACCCACTACTACCGACCACGCAGTCTGATAGTTTATATATCAATGATGAAATATACGGCCGGGTTAACTTATAAAGTGCAATTTTAAAATTCCCGCCACACTTCCGGTTGAAAAACTCCTTTGGATATGATTTATGCGCGTGACGTCACAAAATCCACGGAAGTGGTTGTACCCCATCAACCCGATACAAAAACCTCTTGTTTTCTTCGACAATATTCCACAGTATTCTGGACATCTGTGTTGGTGAATCTTTTGCAATTTGTTTAATGAACAATGGAGGCTGCAAAGAAGAACGTTGTAGGTGGGATCGATCTGTGTATTAGCGGCTAAGTACAATACTTACAGCAACACAACAAGGACTACTTACTTAGCAGACGCCTAGCCGATGCTTGCCACCAAACCCACGGATGAAGTCCTTCGTCGCGCCGTCGATCGCTGGAACGCAGGTGAGCACGGCTGTTGATGGGAAGATGAGGGCTGGCTGGCGTAGGTGGAGCGCTAATGTTTTTATCATAGTTCTGTGAGGTCCGGTTGCTAAGTTGCTAAATTAGCCTTAGCGTCGTTAGCAACAGCATTGTTAAGCCTTACCAGGCTGAGAATTTTTAACCAATAGTATTGTTGATCTTCTGTCTATCCTTCCAGTCAGGGGTTTATTTCTTTTGTTTCTATCTTCATTTGAGAACGATGCTATCATGTTAGCTCAGTAGCTAAGTGTGTCACCGATGTATTGTCGTGGAGATAAAAGTCACTTTTAATGTCCATTTCGCGTGCTCGACTCTCATTTTCGAGAGGATATAGTATCCGAGGTGGTTTAAAATACAAATCCGTGATCCACAATATAAAAAGGAGAGTCTGGAATCCAATGAGCCAGCTTGTACCTAAGTTACGGTCAGAGCGAAAAAAGATACGTCCATCGCTGCCTCTCAAGTCCTTCACTGTAACGTTCCTCATCTACGAATCTTTCATCCTCGCTCAAATTAATGGGGTAATCGTCGCTTTGTCGCTCCGAATCTCTCGCTCCATTGTAAACAACGGGGAATTGTGAGGAATACTAGCTCCTGTGACGTCACGCTACTTCCGGTACAGGCAAGGCTTTTTTTTATCAGCGAGCAAAAGTTGCAAACTTTATCGTCGATTTTCTCTACTAGATCCTTTCAGCAAAAATATGGCAATATCGCGAAATGATCAAGTATGACACATAGAATGGATCTGCTATTCCCATTTAAATAAGAAAAAATCATTTCAGTAGGCCTTTAAGACAACAACAATAATAAAACAATTTAAAATTTAAAAACATAATAAAATGTTAAAAAAAACTTTTTGCACAGTAGATCTTTATCAGAGGTAAGCAAGTAATAAAGTGGTGAGTGTTCAGGTAAGTGCAGAGTTTAGGGCAATAACAGCTCTAGGATAGAAACTGTTTTGCAGTCTATTTGTCCTTGCTTTGATCGTCTTATAGCGCCTCCCTGAGGGCAAGAGTTCAAGCCAGTGGTGACCTGGGTGGGATGAGTCCTTGAGGATGCTGTTTGCTCTCCTGTTACAGTGTCTCTTATGCAGGTCCTCTAGAGATGTAAGAAGACATGCAGTGATCTTCTGGGCCGCGTTTATGACCCCCTGTAGTGAAGTGAAGTGAAGTGAATTACATTTATATAGCGCTTTTTCTCAAGTGACTCGAAGCGCTTTACATTGTGAAACCCAATATCTAAGTTACATTTAAACCAGTGTGGGTGGCACTGGGAGCAGGTGGGTAAAGTGTCTTGCCCAAGGACACAACGGCAGTGACTAGGATGGCGGAAGCGGGGATCGAACCTGCAACCCTCAAGTTGCTGGCACGGCCGCTCTACCAACCGAGCTATACCGCCCCCTACTGTTATCTCTTTCTCTCTGCCACCGTGCAGCTAGAAAACCACACGGAGATGCCGTAGATCAGTATTGACTCAACGGAGCAGCGATAGAAGGACAGGAGCAGGTCATCAGCCAGATCTATTCAGTAGAAGTTATTTAAATACAACTGGACAAGCCTTCAAGTTGTTATTTTTTAGGAAACGTGGGACCAGTAGGACCAGTAGGATAGGATATACAACAAAACTATGTTTTCAGCACAAACCCGTTCAAGATTAGACAAACAAACAGTGTACAGGGTTACAGAACGAGGCGCCCCGAAAAAGGTGGGAAAAATACAATACAATCTACAATCTAGACTGGGCTCCTAAGGGGGCCTAGTC
>NC_084743.1:1230501-1236043 GCF_033978785.1 Entelurus aequoreus
TGTTTTGTACTGTTTCTGTACTTGTTTTGATTATTATTTGTGTTTTTTTGTTGTATGTAAATGTTGAATGTTATAAATAAAGGTTTTGAAGGGAAAAAAAAGACTCTCCCACACTTGCCGTCAGGGTGCGTCATTCGTCGTAAACCGTTGGCCAACCAAAAAGTAACAAGTTACTTTTTAAATAAGTAACAAGTTACTTTTTGGTTGGCGGAGAGGCACTGAAATTTGGGAGTCTCCCGGAAAATTCGGGAGGGTTGGCAACAGGCCTGGCCCTAACCAATCTGGCGCCCTAGGCGAGATTTTAGGTGGCGCCCCCCCCCACATCGGCAGTGACGTGTATATACTCACAAGAAACCGAAAAGCTTTGTCTTTGACCTTTTTTTTTTTACTTAAAAAAAGCAAATTAACATATTATATGAGAATGTTATGTTATGATTATCTTTAACCGAATCACAGCAGTGCTCAAATTAAAAAACAGCATTCCCTCTCATGTGATATTGCTTAATTAACATTAATGATGTGCACTTTAACAACTAGGCTTACAACTGTACCTAATATATAAAGGGGTGGAAAAGTGACTATTACCTGCAGGGCAAACATTAGCTAACCAGAAGGCAATAACAATGTAAACAAAAAACACCTGCTTAAAAGATCTAATACAAATGTCCCTGAGGAATGTAAGGTGGGAGTACTGTAATTACCTAACGTTACATTATTATTTTCCATAACAATTTAGCCCCCTCCACAATATTAACCCGACGTTAAAACAGAACTAGCTATTTATTGATTAGCAATTGCCGAATCATGTAACATTAGCTTAATGCTAAAAAGCCAGGTTACTATCACATTCTGTAACAGACAAATAATTTCATGTAGGCTAACGTTACCTACCTGCTACCTCTGTCTTTTTCTCGTTTCTCCTCTTCTTTTCTCTTTTTTCTTCCCTGGCACCTGACAGTTTTGGCCGTCTTTACATCCTGTGTTGATTTTTTGATGTGGTGACGTCCAAAAAGAGTCATGATACGGGAAGGGAGGGGGGCGCACCGAGGGGGGAGGGGGGGGGTGCGTAATGTTGTAACAAATAATATTTCTATTAAATAGGCTTTACTTTGCATTTTAATTAAGGTGGGATTATTTTTTGTATTTAGAAATAATAGTACCAACTTTTTTATTTTATTTTTTTCGCCAACATTTGTGGCACTGGCGTGGCGCCCCCTGATGGACGGCGCCCTTAGCATTTGCCTATACGGCCTATGCCACGGGCCGGCCCTGGTTGGCAAGTATGATTTTAGTCAACTTTAATCAGCTCAGCCTGAAATTCGTGCATTCTGATACTTGGCGCCATCTTATGGGTATGCTAATTGTAGCATGCTAATGATTGATACTATCTTTTTAGCTCATTTTATGATTTAAACCTAAAAATCATAGATTTTGATACGTCCCACCTTCCAATAGGTACGCTAACTGTTCCTATGTTTACATACCTTTTAATGTTTGCACGCTAAAGTCTTATGCTAGCAATTTAGCTGATTTCATATATTTAAATGTAAAAGTCATGGATTTTGAGTATGTTAACGTTTTACATGTTAGCGAGCTAACTTTAGCATGCTAGAATGTTAGGCACAATTTTAGTCAACTTTAATCAACTCAATCTGAAAATCATGGATTCTGCTACTTGGTAAGTATGTTAACTGCTTACTTGTCAGCATGGTAACATTGGAATATTTTTATGCTAACCTTAGCATGCTAACTTTTTTTAATTTCATATATTAAAACTAAAAATCATAGATTTTGATACTTGTCACCTTCCAATAGGTATGCTAACTGTACCTATGTTTACATACTTTTTCATGTTAATTTTAATAACTTTAACAATTATGTTCTTCAAATTCAAAGTTAATTAAGTTACTTGAGTTACGAGTTAAGTCTGATCAAAGTCCACCATAATTCATCTAAAACATTCAATAATTAATCAACATCATCATTGGCATTATTTGATTTACCATTGTCAAAAATTAATAAATAAATAATATAGATAGGCTCCAACATCCGGCCCCTAATTGTGGGCTATAGCAAAACAATTAAATACATAATAATATTCAAAGGAGCCACAATAAAACAATACAATACAAACAATTATGTTCTTCAAATTCACAGTTAATGAAGTTACTTGAGTTACAAGTTAAGTCTCATCAAATTCCATCATAATTCATCTAAATCATTCAATAATTAATGGAATAGAATAGAAAATACTTTATTGATCCCTATGGGAAATTCAACACCACAATTCGCTCACAATAGACAATAAACACTTGGGTATTTTTTACATGTGAATAATATAAATACAGCATTATTCACATGTGCATAACATAAATACAGTCTATTATACAGCATTATTCACATGTGACTAATATAAATACAGTCTATTATACAGCATTATTCACATGTGACTAACATAAATACAGTCTATTATACAGCATTATTCACATGAGAAAAATATAAACACAGTCTATTATACAGCATTATTCACATGTGAATAATATAAATACAGTCTATTATACAGCATTATTCACATGTGAATAACATATATACAGTCTATTATACAGCATTATTCACATGTGAATAACATATATACAGTCTATTATACAGCATTATTCACATGTGAATAACATAAATACGGTCTATTATACAGCATTATTCACATGTGACTAATATAAATACAGTCTATTATACAGAATTATTCACATGTGAATAATATAAATACAGTCTATTATACAGCATTATTCACATGAGAAAATATAAACACAGTCTATTATACAGCATTATTCACATGTGAATAATATAAATAGTCTATTATACAGCATTATTCACATGTGCATAACATAAATACAGTCTATTATACAGCATTATTCACATGTGAATAATATAAATACAGTCTATTATACAGCATTATTCACATGAGAAAAATATAAACACAGTCTATTATACAGCATTATTCACATGTGAATAATATAAATAGTCTATTATACAGCATTATTCACATGTGCATAACATAAATACAGTCTATTATACAGCATTATTCACATGTGAATAATATAAATACAGTCTATTATACAGCATTATTCACATGTGAATAATATAAATACAGTCTATTATACAGCATTATTCACATGTGAATAATATAAATAGTCAAATTATACAGCATTATTCACATGTGCATAACATAAATACAGTCTATTATACAGCATTATTCACATGTGAATAATATAAATACAGTCTATTATACAGCATTATTCCCATGTGAATAATATAAATACAGTCTATTATACAGCATTATTCACACGTGAATAATATACATACATTATACATTTACAGTACATGTACAGTCAAAAGGAACATATGATTATAAACATATAATCAACATCATCATTGGCATTATTTGGCAAGGCAAGGCAACTTTATTTATATAGCCAAGTTTACAACAATTTTTAAATTGGACAAAAAAAAGAACATAAACAATGCATAAGCTAAACAAGATAGTGCAAAAGCAATACGGTGAAAGGGTTTGGATAAAAAGTAAAATTGCAAGATAAAAATAATGAAATAATAAGAGTGCGACAAAATTGAAAAAATAATAAAATTAAATTTTAAAAATTATATTTGATTTACCATTGTCAAAAAATTGATTAATAAATAATATAGATAGGCTCCAACATCCCGGCCCCTAATTGTGGGCTTTAGCAAAACAATTAAATACATAATAATATTCAAAGAAGCCACAATAGAACAATACAATACAAACAATTATGTTCTTCAAATTCAAAGTGAATTAAGTTACTTGAGTTACTAGTTAAGTCTCATCAAAGTCCATCATAAATTCATCTAAAACATTCAATAAATAATCAACATCATCATTGGCATTATTTGGCAAGGCAACTTTATTTATACAGCACGTTTACAACAATTCTTAAATTGGACCAAAGTGTTAAAAACAGGTTAAAAAGCATAGAGAACATAAACAATACATAAGCTAAACAAGATAGTGCAAAAGCAATACGGTGAAAGGGTTTGGATAAAAAGTCAAATTGCATGATAAAAATAATGAAATAATAAAAGTGCGACAAATTGGAAAAAAAAATAATTATATTTGATTTACCATTGTCAAAAATTAATAAATAAATGCTAGCATATTCGCCAATTCATATGTTTAAACCTAAAAATCATGCATGTAAGTATTTTAACTGCTTACTTGTCAGCATGGTAACATTGAAATATTTAATGGCAAACGGTTCAAAAAAAAAATTAAATTAAACAAAAACATCCTGCAAATGACTTCACACTCTAGATGTTTGTAAACGTGTTTCACAAAAAGAGTGCGCACAAAATGAAGGAAGTTGTTCTCGCTCCCCTGCCTCCCTCCCCTCGGCTGGCGACAGTAGTATCTCCGACAGCGCCTGAAGGCAACACGCATCTGTATTAAACGCGAGGGAGGGGGCCGTGAACGCATCATTCCATCCAGGTGGGAAAGCAGCACGATGTCGAGGATGTGGTTCTGGGGGGAAAGCAGCTGTGGAGTCTTCGGTCCCAGGGCGTCTTTAACCCCCGTGTCGTGGACGGTTCCTAATGACGTCATCAATGTTTTCTGCGGGGATCAACACGTTTTACTCCTGCGGGAGGAAGGGACACTTTTATCGCAGGGAAGCAACTCCAGGCGACAACTTGGACGGAGGGCTTCGAATAATGAAAAAGGTAAAAAAAAAAAAAAAAGTCCTTATTTTCTGGCTTCATGACGTATTTTCTCTCATGGATACCGGGGGCTTAGTTGCTCGAGTGCGCTCTCCAAGTTAGGTTTCACTTTCGTTTCCTCGGAAGAAAGAACGGGAGTTAACTGAGCTGAGTTTCAGTTGTTGTTTCGCATCAACATCGAAGGCAAAACAAATTAATTGACTGTATAACATGAATAGTTTTCCAAAATAAAAGTATTTCCGGTTCAACTCAAAGGAATAAATATAAATATCTTTCTTTACAAACATCTGTATTGCTGAACTTCAACATTTACAAAACCCGTTTCCAGCTTTATAATAGATTTATAAGCTCGTATTGTAGCTAATTATATTCATTTGAACCTAAAAATGATGGATTTTGACACTACACAATTGTAGCATGCTAATGATTGATACTATCTTTTTAGCTCATTTTATGATTTGAACCTAAAAATCATAGATTTTGATACGTCCCATCTTCCAATAGGTATGCTAACTGTTCCTATGTTTACATACTTTTTAATCTTAGCATGCTAAAGTCTTATGCTAGCATTTTAGCTACATATATTTAAATGTAAAAGTCATGGATTTTGACACTGACGCTATCCTGCAAGTACGTTCATTTTTCACATGTTAGCGAGCTAACTTTAGCATGCTAACATATATATGTATATATATATATATATATATATATATATATGTATATTTTGATACTTAGCATACCTATTCGATAGTGACAAGTACCAAAATCTATGATTTTCAGGTTCTAAAATTGTGTC
>NC_084743.1:1236063-1246063 GCF_033978785.1 Entelurus aequoreus
TAAGAATAAAAATAAAAAGCAACAATGAGAATAAAAATATAGCAGTAAAATAAGAATATAACAAGAGAAACTAGGCAGCAGTGACCATGTTATGAAAAAGTATTGCACTGTTATTGTTTTGCATCCCCTGTCATCCTAGTACCCCCCCCCCCCCCCCCCCCAGAGAGGAGTTGTACAATATACATATATAAACAAGAATATAAACAAGTATCAAGTAATTATAGCAGAATTAGAAAGTATCCAGTAACAAACGTGTCCGTACCATTCAGCTCTGGTCTTGTTCTAGATATTGTACAGTATTTTGTATATTGTACAGGATTGCTTATTATTTTTATTGAATAGTAGTCGAGTTTATTTCAATTCTTCGTTTTATCTTGATTACCTCTTGTGTAATTTATTTTTATCCCATATTTGTTCCCACTACCGCACCTTAAATTGGAGTCCTTAATCTCGTTATGTGCAAATATAACGACAATAAAGTCCATTCTATTCTAGTCTAGTCTATTCTATTCTTATTGTGCCGTGAGCTTAACTTGATGCATTATCCTGACCACTAAGTGTTGCCACTGCAAAAGCATGATCTGTCTTAGTGTTTTGTTTTTTATACCTGCCATTAATTTGACTTGATGAAGCCTCTTCTTTTAACCTTCCACACTGTCTTGATCCTTCGTGACCGTCTTGGGCTTTTGTTGATCGTTTCTGTCCAGCGCTCTTATTTTTGGTTTCCACTTACTCACTTGGAGCACTGGCTCCCTCCGCCTGTCCCTTATTGGATATCAGGAGGCTTCCTATGCCAGCCCTGTGTTTCTGCCTACATTTCGCCTGCTGTCTCTGCGTCCTAGGGTCCAGAGCGACAGCACCAAAGCCAGACCTTGACACAATCCATCCACCCATTTTCACATGCTACAAAGTAATAGAAGTACTGGGATTCGTACTGATGTCGCATCGGATTAGTCTCCGTATCGGCCAACACCCGAGGCTCTGGTTACTTATCACAAAAATGACAAAGTTGTATACTGTACCCAAGCTCCTGCAATCAGCGCGAAAGCCAACGTTTTCCAGTGCAAACTGAGCAGGAAGGGGTAGCGGCAAAAGATGACAGGTGTGCTCTGCTCATCCTGCAAGAAACAATCAGTAGATAAGCTAACAAGAAACTAGACAAGACACCGCAACATCAGAAGCCCCTCCCTTTGGACGTTAACCATACATTTCACACTATAAGCCGCTACTTTTTTTCCTACGCTTTGAACCCCGCAGCTTAGAAAATTGACTTCAACAAATAATTTTTCAACACCGACAGAGACACTGAAAAGGGTGTGTTATTGTTTTGCGCTAGGTAGGGATGATGTTTGATAAGGAATTATCGAGTTTGAGCCTATTATCGAATCCTCTTATCGAACCGATTCCTTATCGATTCTCTTATCGAGTCCAGATAGGTTGTTGTATATGGAAAAAAACACACAATATTTGGTTTAACAAAAGCTCACTTTTATTATATAATAAAAAAATAAAATCTAATAAATAAATAAATATTGACTGTTACCCACCTAAAAAAATAAAATAAAATAAATAAATATTGACTGTTGTTACCCAAAGTATATTAAGTGGGATTTTTCAGAGAAACAAATATATACGGTAACACAAAAACAACCTGTCTCTGTGATCACTATAGGTGTATAAATAATAATATAGTGTTAAATAAAATCAGTCCCTTGGGCACAAAACTGAAAATAATACAGCTCTCCAAAAAGTGCACTTCTGCTGCTATTGGAACATAACTGTTTGTTATGATGCTTTGACATTTTTTCACTTTATTTCTTTATTGAAAGAAAATTCCATGAAGAGAAAAGTTCTTTGCAAATGTGGTTACAATGCTAAAAAATGAAAAGTTAAAGCTAAAAAAAGAAATACACTTTATTGAGTTAAAATTATTTCTTTATAGGGGGAAAAATGTTGTGAGCTAGAGAATATAACAACTACACTACCCAGCATGCAACGGGAGTCACGAGCATGCGCGGTAGCCCCGAAAAGTGTTGCATGTTGCCACGCTGTGAAAGTAAACGTCAAGAACTCAGCCAACACGCCTCGTCTGCATTATTTATAATTAGACAGACAACACATCTACAGTGTGATTTTGTTTTGTTTACAAGAAAAACAAAAGTTAAAAAAGGGAGATGTGTTGTATATATATATGTATGTGCTGCGGTTGTTTTAAGAACGTTGCGACAGCTGCCGTAAAGGAGGTGCGTTGCTAGCCTGGTTGCTATGTTTCCGGTTGGTCGTAAAAGTGTTCGTCATGTGTTTTACCCTGCTAAAATCTCTCAGTAAAGTTATTCATTGGATTATAGCTTTTGTTTTGAACTTTATTACACATTGGAGCGCTTTTTCCCGTCCATTGTTTTCCTGCTTTCGCTATCTGCGCCTAATGATTGAGCTACGTGACGTCAATTCTTGTGATGTCCCACGGAGCATTTCTGGTCGGGACGGGATTCGAATAAAGAATCAACTCTTTTCCTTTACTATAGTGGTCTCGATATATATATGATAACGGGTACCGGTTCTCAAAAAGGGATTCGAGTCCGAGGACTCGGTTATTTTCTTATCAAACAACCGGGAAAACCGGTTTCGAGTATCATCCCTGGACGAGTAAATATTTTGTCTTTGCAGTCTATTCAATTGAATATACGTTGAAAAGGATTAACAAATCATTGTATTCTGTTTTTATTTACCATTTACACAACGTGCCAACTTCACTGGTTTTGGGTTTCGTACAACGGCATTTTTGTATTGTGTCAGTTTCACAAATTCCTCAGTAAAATCACCAAAATATTACCATTTAACAACATTAATGTCAGCATTGTTGTGAGACCAAATTAAGCAGTAATTTAATCATAATATATAACGTAAATTCCGGACTATAAGACGCTACTTGTTTGCTACAGTTTGACCCCTGCTGCTAACAAAACGGTGCCGCTAATTTATAGATTTTTCAAATTCCTCAGTAAATTCACCAAAACGTCACCGTGGAGTTATTGAGTCTGTTTAGCTGATTGAAGAGCTAGCTTGCGCAGCTAGTGGGTCCTTGATGATGACTTCTGTTTTGTTTGATCAGCCGTTTTACTGCCGTGTTACAGACACCGTTTGGAAACAATTAAGGTATGTAAATAAACATTCGTACCGGTATACATCTGCGGCTTATAGTGCGGTGCGGTTAATATATATTAGGGATGTCCGATAATGGCTTTTTGCCGATATTCCGATATTGTCCAACTCTTTAATTACCGATACCGATATCAACCGATATATGCAGTCGTGGAATTAACACATTATTATGCCTAATTTGGACAACCAGGTATGGTGAAGATAAGGTACTTTTAAAAAAAATTAGTAAAATAAGATAAATAAATTAAAAACATTTTCTTGAATAAAAAAGAAAGTACAACAATATAAAAACAGTTACATAGAAACTAGTAATGAATGAAAATGAGTAAAATTAACTGTTAAAGGTTAGTACTATTAGTGGACCAGCAGCACGCACAATCATGTGTGCTTACGGACTGTATCCCTTGCAGACTGTATTGATATATGTTGATATATAATGTAGGAAGCAGAATATTGATAACAGAAAGAAACAACCCTTTTGTGTGAATGAGTGTCACACGCTCTGACGAAAGATTGTACTCCTCTTCTTTTATTTGGACTTTCCCTGATTACATGGCAACAGCTGTTTCTAAGGAATGGGGGTTGTAAACAGCCATCGCCTTTGAGGGAGGTTTTTTGGGTTGGTGCACTAATTGTAAGTGTATCTTGTGTTTTTTCATGTTGATTTAATTTAAAAAAAAAAACAAAACAAAAAAAACTGATACCGATAATAAAAAAACCGATACCGATAATTTCCGATATTACATTTTAACGCATATATCGGCCGATAATATCGGCAGGCTGATATTATCGGACATCTCTAATATATATATAAATTGATTTATTCCTTCTCAAATTTGGTGGGTGTGGCTTAAATACCGGTGCGCTCTGGAGCCCGGGAAAGTACGACAACTCTTAGAGCACAAATGTGATTGTTGATTGTGCTTACTAACTTCTAATATGATCCAAATAAATTGATTATTACCTCATGATGATAGAATGATAACCAAAGAGGAATATCCACCGTGAGGTGAGAGTCAGCAATTTCCTCGACATAAAAGGTGTCGAGCGGGACTTTGTGGGGCGTCACTCTTTTGTTGACCTGCAAAAAAACGTGTTTGAAAAAAAAACGCAGTTTAAAAAGGTAACACATTGATTTTGTATTTGTTTTTTTGGCGGCCTTTTAAACGACAAAGGGAAATGGAAGCAACACACTGACCTTGTAGAGGAGCTTTAGGACCTCCAACACAGCTTTCACGCCTGGAATGTGTGTCTCCAGGAGTTGACTCTTGATGGTAAACGCCAGAGCGTTTTTGAACACCTGGATGTGCGTCAACAGCGTGGCGGCTGACATGGCGGACCACCAGCCTTCTGCGGGGAGAGAGACACACATATACAGTGGCTGTCTTGACTTTCCAATCATTTCTACAACTCTTATTTTTGTGTGATAGAGTGATTGGAGCACATACTTGTGGGTCACAAAAAAACATTCATGAAGTTTGGTTCTTTTATGAATTTATTATGAGTCTACGGAAAATGTGAGCAAATGTGCTGGGTCAAAAGTATACGTACAGCAATGTTAATATTTATCTAACATTATTTACAAAGAAAAATAATAAAGAACTACAAAGCGGAGAGGAAGCAGGATCAGACTCCCCTTAAGGCGACCTCTTCTTTGAACTGTTTTACGACCTTTTCTTTGAACGGTTTGTAATCAAAGGCAATGGCTGTTTACAACCCCCGTCCCTTAGAAACAGCTGTTGCCATGTAATCAGGGAAAGTGCAAATAAAAGAAGAGGAGTACAATCTTTCGTCAGAGCGTGTGGCGACACTGTGAAGGGTACAGTGTCTACGCGTTTCTCCTCATTGAGCCAAATTTATTTCTGTCTCTGTTTGATTCCTTGCTTCTTGTCTTGTTTAATAGATGTCATCAGTGTTTGAACCTGGCATTTATAGTCCGGAAAATACATTATTTTAATCTTGCTTGGATTTTTGCTTTTGCACTGTGGACAAAGTTGATAAATGACAATGTGCTACAGTAATTACAGACAGAAAATCTAACATTATTTACAAAGAAAAATAATAAAGAACTACAAAGCGGAGAGAATGCAGGACCAGACTCCCCTTAAGGCGACCTCTTCTTTGAACTGTTTTACGACCTTTTCTTTGAACGGTTTGTAAGCAAAGGCGATGGCTGTTTACAACCCCCGTCCCTTAGAAACAGCTGTTGCCATGTAATCAGGGAAAGTCCAAATAAAAGAAGAGGAGTACAATCTTTCGTCAGAGCGTGTGACGACACTGTGAAGGGTACAGTGTCTACGCGTTTCTCCTCATTGAGCCAAATTTATTTCTGTCTGATTCCTTGCTTCTTGTCTTGTTTAATAGATGTCATCAGTGCTTGAACCTGACATTTATAGTCCGGAAAATACATTATTTTAATCTTGCTTGGATTTTTGCTTTTGCACTGTGGACAAAGTTGATAATTGACAATGTGCTACAGTAATTACAGACAGAAAATCTAACATTTACAAAGAAAAATAATAAAGAACTACAAAGCGGAGAGGAAGCAGGACCACACTCCCCTCAAGGCGACATCTTTTTTTTTAACTGTTTTACGACCTTTTCTTTGAACTGTTTGTAATCAAAGGCGATGGCTGTTTACAACCCCCGTCCCTTAGAAACAGCTGTTGCCATGTAATGAGGGAAAGTCCAAATAAAAGAAGAGGAGTACAATCTTTCGTCAGAGCGTGTGACGACACTGTGAAGGGTACAGTGTCTACGCGTTTCTCCTCATTGAGCCAAATTTATTTCTGTCTGTTTGATTCCTTGCTTCTTGTCTTGTTTAATAGATGTCATCAGTGTT
This sequence comes from Entelurus aequoreus, assembly GCF_033978785.1. Taxonomy (NCBI): domain Eukaryota; kingdom Metazoa; phylum Chordata; class Actinopteri; order Syngnathiformes; family Syngnathidae; genus Entelurus; species Entelurus aequoreus. Next base: position 1,242,068 of record NC_084743.1, read on the forward strand.
TGAACCTGACATTTATAGTCCGGAAAATACATTATTTGAATCTTGCTTAGATTTTTGCTTTTGCACTGTGGACAAAGTTGATAAATGACAATGTGCTACAGTAATTACAGACAGAAAATCTAACATTAATTACAAACAAAAATAATAAAGAAATACAAAGCGGAGAGAATGCAGGACCAGACTCCCCTTAAGGCGACCTCTTCTTTGAACTGTTTTACGACCTTTTCTTTGAACGGTTTGTAATCAAAGGCGATGGCTGTTTACAACCCCCGTCCCTTAGAAACAGCTGTTGCCATGTAATCAGGGAAAGTGCAAATAAAAGAAGAGGAGTACAATCTTTCGTCAGAGCGTGTGACGACACTGTGAAGGGTACAGTGTCTACGCGTTTCTCCTCATTGAGCCAAATTTATTTCTGTCTGTTTGATTCCTTGCTTCTTGTCTTGTTTAATAAATATCATCAGTGTTTGAACCTGACATTTATAGTCCGGAAAATACATTATTTTAATCTTGCTTGGATTTTTGCTTTTGCACTGTGGACAAAGTTGATAAATGACAATGTGCTACAGTAATTACAGACAGAAAATCCAACATTATTTACAAAGAAAAATAATAAAGAACTACAAAGCGGAGAGAATGCAGGACCAGACTCCCCTTAAGGCGACCTCTTCTTTGAACTGTTTTACGACCTTTTCTTTGAACGGTTTGTAAGCAAAGGCGATGGCTGTTTACAACCCCCGTCCCTTAGAAACAGCTGTTGCCATGTAATCAGGGAAAGTCCAAATAAAAGAAGAGGAGTACAATCTTTCGTCAGAGCGTGTGACGACACTGTGAAGGGTACAGTGTCTACGCGTTTCTCCTCATTGAGCCAAATTTATTTCTGTCTGATTCCTTGCTTCTTGTCTTGTTTAATAGATGTCATCAGTGCTTGAACCTGACATTTATAGTCCGGAAAATACATTATTTTAATCTTGCTTGGATTTTTGCTTTTGCACTGTGGACAAAGTTGATAAATGACAATGTGCTACAGTAATTACAGACAGAAAATCTAACATTTACAAAGAAAAATAATAAAGAGCTACAAAGCGGAGAGGAAGCAGGACCACACTCCCCTCAAGGCGACATCTTTTTTTTTTAACTGTTTTACGACCTTTTCTTTGAACGGTTTGTAATCAAAGGCGATGGCTGTTTACAACCCCCGTCCCTTAGAAACAGCTGTTGCCATGTAATCAGGGAAAGTCCAAATAAAAGAAGAGGAGTACAATCTTTCGTCAGAGCGTGTGACGACACTGTGAAGGGTACAGTGTCTACGCGTTTCTCCTCATTGAGCCAAATTTATTTCTGTCTCTGTTTGATTCCTTGCTTCTTGTCTTGTTTAATAGATGTCATCAGTGTTTGAACCTGACATTTATAGTCCGGAAAATACATTATTTTAATCTTGCTTGGATTTTTGCTTTTGCACTGTGGACAAAGTTGATAAATGACAATGTGCTACAGTAATTACAGACAGAAAATCTAACATTTACAAAGAAAAATAATAAAGAACTACAAAGCGGAGAGGAAGCAGGACCAGACTCCCCTCAAGGCGACCTCTTCTTTGAACTGTTTTACAACCTTTTCTTTGAACTGTTTGTAATCAAAGGCGATGGCTGTTTACAACCCCCGTCCCTTAGAAACAGCTGTTGCCATGTAATCAGGGAAAGTCCAAATAGAAGAAGAGGAGTACAATCTTTCGTCAGAGCGTGTGACGACACTGTGAAGGGTACAGTGTCTACGCGTTTCTCCTCATTGAGCCAAATTTATTTCTGTCTGATTCCTTGCTTCTTGTCTTGTTTAATAGATGTCATCAGTGCTTGAACCTGACATTTATAGTCCGGAAAATACATTATTTTAATCTTGCTTGGATTTTTGCTTTTGCACTGTGGACAAAGTTGATAAATGACAATGTGCTACAGTAATTACAGACAGAAAATCTAACATTAATTACAAAGAAAAATAATAAAGAAATACAAAGCGGAGAGAATGCAGGACCAGACTCCCCTTAAGGCGACCTCTTCTTTGAACTGTTTTACGACCTTTTCTTTGAACTGTTTGTAATCAAAGGCGATGGCTGTTTACAACCCCCGTCCCTTAGAAACAGCTGTTGCCATGTAATCAGGGAAAGTCCAAATAGAAGAAGAGGAGTACAATCTTTCGTCAGAGCGTGTGACGACACTGTGAAGGGTACAGTGTCTACGCGTTTCTCCTCATTGAGCCAAATTTATTTCTGTCTGTTTGATTCCTTGCTTCTTGTCTTGTTTAACAGATGTCAGCAGTGTTTGAACCTGACATTTATAGTCCGGAAAATACATTATTTTAATCTTGCTTGGATTTTTGCTTTTGCACTGTGGACAAAGTTGATAAATGACAATGTGCTACAGTAATTACAGACAGAAAATCTAACATTTACAAAGAAAAATAATAAAGAACTACAAAGCGGAGAGGAAGCAGGACCACACTCCTCTCAAGGCGACATCTTTTTTTTAACTGTTTTACGACCTTTTCTTTGAACTGTTTGTAATCAAAGGCGATGGCTGTTTACAACCCCCGTCCCTTAGAAACAGCTGTTGCCATGTAATCAGGGAAAGTCCAAATAAAAGAAGGAGTACAATCTTTCGTCAGAGCGTGTGACGACACTGTGAAGGGTACAGTGTCTACGCGTTTCTCCTCATTGAGCCAAATTTATTTCTGTCTGTTTGATTCCTTGCTTCTTGTCTTGTTTAATAGATGTCATCAGTGTTTGAACCTGACATGTATAGTCCGGAAAATACATTATTTGAATCTTGCTTAGATTTTTGCTTTTGCACTGTGGACAAAGTTGATAAATGACAATGTGCTACAGTAATTACAGACAGAAAATCTAACATTAATTACAAAGAAAAATAATAAAGAAATACAAAGCGGAGAGAATGCAGGACCAGACTCCCCTTAAGGCGACCTCTTCTTTGAACTGTTTTACGACCTTTTCTTTAAACGGTTTGTAATCAAAGGCAATGGCTGTTTACAACCCCCGTCCCTTAGAAACAGCTGTTGCCATGTAATCAGGGAAAGTCCAAATAAAAGAAGAGGAGTACGATCTTTCGTCAGAGCGTGTGACGACACTGTGAAGGGTACAGTGTCTACGCGTTTCTCCTCATTGAGCCAAATTTATTCCTGTCTGTTTGATTCCTTGCTTCTTGTCTTGTTTAATAGATATCATCAGTGTTTGAACCTGACATTTATAGTCCGGAAAATACATTATTTTAATCTTGCTTGGATTTTTGCTTTTGCACTGTGGACAAAGTTGATAAATGACAATGTGCTACAGTAATTACAGACAGAAAATCTAACATTATTTACAAAGAAAAATAATAAAGAACTACAAAGCGGAGAGAATGCAGGACCAGACTCCCCTTAAGGCGACCTCTTCTTTGAACTGTTTTACGACCTTTTCTTTGAACGGTTTGTAAGCAAAGGCGATGGCTGTTTACAACCCCCGTCCCTTAGAAACAGCTGTTGCCATGTAATCAGGGAAAGTGCAAATAAAAGAAGAGGAGTACAATCTTTCGTCAGAGCGTGTGACGACACTGTGAAGGGTACAGTGTCTACGCGTTTCTCCTCATTGAGCCAAATTTATTTCTGTCTGATTCCTTGCTTCTTGTCTTGTTTAATAGATGTCATCAGTGCTTGAACCTGACATTTATAGTCCGGAAAATACATTATTTTAATCTTGCTTGGATTTTTGCTTTTGCACTGTGGACAAAGTTGATAAATGACAATGTGCTACAGTAATTACAGACAGAAAATCTAACATTAATTAAAAAGAAAAATAATAAATAAATACAAAGCGGAGAGAATGCAGGACCAGACTCCCCTTAAGGCGACCTCTTCTTTGAACTGTTTTACGACCTTTTCTTTGAACGGTTTGTAATCCAAGGCGATGGCTGTTTACAACCCCCGTCCCTTAGAAACAGCTGTTGC
>NC_084743.1:1251063-1256063 GCF_033978785.1 Entelurus aequoreus
AGACTAATGGAGATCCTTAATAAACTAAACTAAATTCTAGAGCAGTGGAGACGCCTTCTCTGGAGTGATGATTCGTGCTTTTCTATCTGGCAATCTAATGGACCAGCCTGGGTTTGGAGGTTGCCAGGAGAACGTTACATTTCGGATTGCATCGTGCCGAGTGTGAAATTTGGTGTGGGGTTGTTTTTCAGGAGTTGGGCTTGAATGGAACTTTGAATTCTCCAGGATACCAAAATATTTTGGACAATTCCATGCTCCCAACCGTGTGGGAACAGTTTGGAGCGGGCCCCATTCCTCGTCCAACATGACTGTGCACAAAGCAAGGTCCATAAAGACATGGATGACAGAGTCTGATGTGGATGAACTTGACTGGCCTGCACAGAGTCCTGACCTGAACCCAATAGAACACCTTTGGGATGAATTAGAACGGAGACTGAGAGCCAGGCCTCAGTGTGTGACCTCACCAGCGCGCTTTTGGAAGAATGGTCGAAAAATTGTTGTGGACAGCCTTCCCAGAAGAGTTGAAGCTGTAATAGCTGCAAAAGAGTGTCCGCCCTGAGATCGGTGGGTTGTGAGTTCAAACCCCGGCCGAGTCATACCAAAGACTATAAAAATGGGAGCCATTACCTCCCTGCTTGGCACTCAGCATCAAGGGTTGGAATTGGGGGTTAAATCACCAAAAATGATTCCCGGGCGCGGCCACCACCGCTGCTGCTGCTCACTGCTCACTGCTCCCCTCACCTCGCAGGGGGTGATCAAGGGTGATGGGTCAAATGCAGAGAATCATTTCGCCACACCTAGTGTGTGTGTGACAATCATTGGTACTTTAACTTTAACTTAATAGTGAACCCTATGGGTTAGGAATGGGATGGCACTTCAAGTTCATATGTGAGTCAAGGCCAAATACTTTTGGCAATATAATGTATGTTGTATGGACACAAAATGGCACCTCTCAGCCTCTGGTTTGCCCTTTTTTAACGCCAGCCATTTCCTCAGCTTGGCCTCATCGAGCCTTCCGATTATCTGCTTTTGCTCCAAACCCTGACAGAAACAAAAAAACTATGAAGGACTTTTATTTTGCTACCCGTTTCCGACAAACGCAGCCTGAATGGCAAACACACTTTACCTGCGGTCCGGTGAAAGCAAAACTGGCGTTCCAACCGGCTGCGATCCTCAAGTCTGCTTCGAAAGGCGAGAAAAATGAATATCGAGATAAGTCATGAAATGTACATTTTGGACTATTAAAAATATAAACATCCCAACCTGTGCAGTCAGAGCCCAATGGAAGTTGTACCAGCGTGGGGGTCGCACTACTCGCTGCTTTTCCAGTCCCAATTTGACCTTTCACCCCATTTCCAAATGCCCAAAGTTTGCCAGAGGATCCCAAAACAAGAGTGTGGCGTCTAAAAACAAAAAAAAGAAGATTTGAGACTTTTTTTTTTGCAATAAGACCTTACTACCATATTTTCCAGACTATAAGCCGCTACGTGTTTACCAAACTTTGAACCCTGCCATTTATACAAAAGGTGCGGCTAATCTTTGGATTTTTCTTGGCTAACGGCTAAATTATGGCATGGATTAAGTCAGGGCTGTCAAAGTCATTTTAGCTCTGCACACGCGGGCCTTACTATTAAAATCATGGCATTAAAACTAAAAAAATAACGACAACTTCAGATTGTTTTCTTGTCTTACTTCGGTCGAAAATAGAACAAGCACATTCTGAAAATATGACAATAAAAATAGAGAAAAAAAATACAGGCAGCGGTAAAGTTTAGATCCACGAAGGAAAGAAGAAAGTGATTGAATGTTTATAACTGAATACATTTATATATGCATTAAAATGTGTTTTCTTTTGTATTATTTTTTTAATGAATGAAGTAACGTTTATGACATCCTTTTTCCAAAACACAATATAGAATTTGAGATATAACAGGAATAGCATATATTTATCATTTGTTTTCAAAACGGTTACAAAAAGTGGGACATTTGCCGCGATTATATATATATATATATATATATATATATATATATATATATACACACACACTACCGTTCAAAAGTTTGGGGTCACCCAAACAATTTTGTGGAATAGCCTTCATTTCTAAGAACAAGAATAGACTGTGGAGTTTCAGATGAAAGTTCTCTTTTTCTGGCCATTTTGAGCGTTTAATTGAGCCCACAAATGTGATGCTCCAGAAACTCAATCTGCTCAAAGGAAGGTCAGTTTTGTAGCTTCTGTAACGAGCTAAACTGTTTTCAGATGTGTGAACATGATTGCACAAGGGTTTCCTAATCATCAATTAGCCTTCTGAGCCAATGAGCAAACACATTGTACCATTAGAACACTGGAGTGATAGTTGCTGGAAATGGGCCTCTATACACCTATGTAGATATTGCACCAAAAACCAGACATTTGCAGCTAGAATAGTCATTTACCACATTAGCAATGTATAGAGTGTATTTCTTTAAAGTTAAGACTAGTTTAAAGTTATCTTCATTGAAAAGTACAGTGCTTTTCCTTCAAAAATAAGGACATTTCAATGTGACCCCAAACTTTTGAATGGTAGTGTGTATATATATATATATATATATATATATATATATATATATATATATATATATATATATATATATATATATATATATACACACACACACACATATATACATATACATTTACATATACATATACATACACAGTCACCCTTTACTGTGTAGTTCTTGCTTGGCATGGTATGAACCTCTCGCTTGCCTAACAGAATTGCTATTGCGACATCCAGTGGACACATTTAGACCAGCAGTTTCTTTCGTTAGAAGGAGCTCCTTTTAATACTTGGCAAACTCGTCACGCGGGCCGGATAAAACCTGTCCGTAGGTTTAATACCCCCCGAATTAGAGCCATTAAATACGTGTATGCTTTGTTATCCTACCAGTTGATTAATCGTTGACTAATCGACGATCAAAATAACGGGCAGTTGCGAGTGTTTACCTGCCACAGGCCACCTGGGACGCCCGCTCGTCCATCCCGACCACAAGTTTGGGCATCACTTCATCAGCAAAAGAGCCGTGACCCAGCTGACCGTGAGCCCCTTCTCCAAACGTATAAACTTCGCCCTCCTGCCAAGGGCGACAACACGCAGGTTGCAACAGTTTGTCCCAAAAAATAAAATGGAACAGAGATCGGTACCTTTGTTAGGACGACGGAGTGATTCTCTCCGCAGGCGATGAAGGCGATGCTCAGACGTCTTAGAGCAGGGACAACACAGATGTTGAATCGGCCTGTTTAAGACAAATATGTTTAAAAATAATTTACCCGTGTGGCAGGGGTGTCAAAGCCGTTGTCAGTGAGGGCCACATTGCCCTCAGAGGGCCACGTGTTACAGTGAATTATAAAGTTATTAGAAACCCCAAAAGCAGTGAAGTTGTCACGTTGTGTAAATGGTAAATAAAACCAAAATACAATGATTTGCAAATCTTATTCAACTTATATTCAATTGAATAGACCGCAAAGACAAGATATTTAACGTTCGAACTGGAAAAGTGTTGTTATATTTTGCATCTATTAGCTCATTTGCAATTTGATGCCTGTAACATGGTTCAAAAAAGCTGGCACAAGTAGCAAAAAAGACTGAGAAAGTTGAGGAAGGCTCATCAAACACTTATTTGGAACATCCCACAGGTGAGCAGGCTAATGTGGGAACAGGTGGGTGCCATGATTGGGCATAAAAGCCCAGTCATTCACAAACAAGGACGGGGTCGAGGGTCACCACTAGGTCAACAAATGCGTGAGCAAATTGTTTAAGAACAACATTTCTCAAAGAACTAATGCAAGGAATTTAGGGATTTCACCATCTACGGTCCGTAATATCATCAAAAGGTTCAGAGAATCTAGAAAAATCGCTGCACGTAAGCGATGATATTACGGACCTTCGATCTGTTAGAATAACTGTTTCTAAATTATCACAAAAACTTAGTGTTAAATCTGAGTGCCCGGTGAGAAGACAAAAGCTGTCTTTGAAACCTACCAAGAAGAAGGCTCGTAAAACTCCACCGTGTCGGTGGAACGCAAGATGAAGGTGTTTCTGTTTTCTCTCATGTATGGTAATCAACACAAAGATATTGTTCTAACCCAAGGACTTCCAAGCGGAGAGATGGCAGGATCTGCCCAATTTCCAGACGACCTCTTTTTGAAGTATCTTACAAACTCTTTTTGAACTATTTTATGGACCTCTTTTTGAATTATTTTACGAACTCTTTTTGAACTATTTTGTGGAACACTTTTTGAACTATTTTATGGAACTCTTTTTGAACTATTTTATGGAACTCTTTTTGAACTATTTTATGGACCTCTTTTTGAACTATTTTATGGACCTCTTTTTGAATTATTTTACGAACTCTTTTTGAACTATTTTATGGAACACTTTTTGAACTATTTTATGGAACTCTTTTTGAACTATTTTATGGACCTCTTTTTGAACTATTTTATGGACCTCTTTTTGAACTATTTTATGGACCTCTTTTTGAACTATTTTATGGACCTCTTTTTGAACTATTTTATGGACCTCTTTTTGAACTATTCTATGGACCTCTTTTTGAACTATTTTATGGACCTCTTTTTGAATTATTTTACGAACTCTTTTTGAACTATTTTATGGAACTCTTTTTGAACTATTTTATGGACCTCTTTTTGAATTATTTTACGAACTCTTTTTGAACTATTTTATGGAACACTTTTTGAACTATTTTATGGAACTCTTTTTGAACTATTTTATGGACTTCTTTTTGAACTATTTTATGGACCTCTTTTTGAACTATTTTATGGAACTCTTTTTGAACTATTTTATGGAACTCTTTTTGAACTATTTTATGGACTTCTTTTTTAACTATTTTATGGACTTCTTTTTGAACTATTTTATGGAACTCTTTTTGAACTATTTTATGGAACTCTTTTTGAACTATTTTATGGACTTCTTTTTTAACTATTTTATGGACCTCTTTTT
>NC_084743.1:1266063-1273563 GCF_033978785.1 Entelurus aequoreus
AAACATTGATGACGTCATTAGGAACCGTCCACGACACGGGGGTTAAGGACGCCCTGGGACCGAAGACTCCACAGCTGCTTTCCCCCCAGAACCACATCCTCGACATCGTGCTGCTTTCCCACCTGGATGGAATGATGCGTTCACGGCCCCCTCCCTCGCCTTTTATACAGATGCGTGTTGCCTTCAGGCGCTGTCGGAGATACTACTGTCGCCAGCCGAGGGGAGGGAGGCAGGGGAGCGAGAACAACTTCCTTCATTTTGTGCGCACTCTTTTTGTGAAACACGTTTACAAACATCTAGAGTGTGAAGTCATTTGCAGGATGTTTTTGTTTTAATTTTAAAAAATGTTTAACCGTTTGCCATTAAATACTTCAATGTTACCATGCTGACAAGTAAGCAGTTAAAATACTTACATGCATGATTTTTAGGTTTAAACATATGAATTGGCGAATATGCTAGCATTTATTTATTAATTTTTTGACAATGGTAAATCAAATAATATTTTTTTTTTTTTCCAATTTGTCGCACTTTTATTATTTCATTATTTTTATCATGCAATTTGACTTTTTATCCAAACCCTTTCACCGTATTGCTTTTGCACTATCTTGTTTAGCTTATGTATTGTTTATGTTCTCTATGCTTTTTAACCTGTTTTTAACACTTTGGTCCAATTTAAGAATTGTTGTAAACGTGCTGTATAAATAAAGTTGCCTTGCCAAATAATGCCAATGATGATGTTGATTATTTATTGAATGTTTTAGATGAATTTATGATGGACTTTGATGAGACTTAACTAGTAACTCAAGTAACTTAATTCACTTTGAATTTGAAGAACATAATTGTTTGTATTGTATTGTTCTATTGTGGCTTCTTTGAATATTATTATGTATTTAATTGTTTTGCTAAAGCCCACAATTAGGGGCCGGGATGTTGGAGCCTATCTATATTATTTATTAATCAATTTTTTGACAATGGTAAATCAAATATAATTTTTAAAATTTAATTTTATTATTTTTTCAATTTTGTCGCACTCTTATTATTTCATTATTTTTATCTTGCAATTTGACTTTTTATCCAAACCCTTTCACCGTATTGCTTTTGCACTATCTTGTTTAGCTTATGCATTGTTTATGTTCTTTTTTTTGTCCAATTTAAAAATTGTTGTAAACTTGGCTATATAAATAAAGTTGCCTTGCCTTGCCAAATAATGCCAATGATGATGTTGATTATATGCTTATAATCATATGTTCCTTTTGACTGTACATGTACTGTAAATATATAATGTATGTATATTATTCACATGTGAATAATGCTGTATAATAGACTGTATTTATATTATTCACATGGGAATAATGCTGTATAATAGACTGTATTTATATTATTCACATGTGAATAATGCTGTATAATAGACTGTATTTATGTTATGCACATGTGAATAATGCTGTATATTTGACTATTTATATTATTCACATGTGAATAATGCTGTATAATAGACTGTATTTATATTATTCACATGTGAATAATGCTGTATAATAGACTGTATTTATATTATTCACATGTGAATAATGCTGTATAATAGACTGTATTTATATTATTCACATGTGAATAATGCTGTATAATAGACTGTATTTATGTTATGCACATGTGAATAATGCTGTATATTTGACTATTTATATTATTCACATGTGAATAATGCTGTATAATAGACCGTTTATATTTTCCTCATGTGAATAATGCTGTATAATAGACTGTATTTATATTATTCACATGTGAATAATGCTGTATAATAGACTGTATTTATATTATTCACATGTGAATAATGCTGTATAATAGATTGTATTTATGTTATGCACATGTGAATAATGCTGTATAATAGACTATTTATATTATTCACATGTGAATAATGCTGTATAATAGACTGTGTTTATATTTTTCTCATGTGAATAATGCTGTATAATAGACTGTATTTATATTATTCACATGTGAATAATGCTGTATAATAGACTGTATTTATATTAGTCACATGTGAATAATGCTGTATAACAGACTGTATTTATATTTTTCTCATGTGAATAATGCTGTATAATAGACTGTATTTTATATTATTCACATGTGAATAATGCTGTATAATAGACTGTATTTATGTTATGCACATGCGAATAATGCTGTATAATAGACTGTATTTATATTATTCACATGTGAATAATGCTGTATAATAGACTGTATTTATATTAGTCACATGTGAATAATGCTGTATAATAGACTGTATTTATATTATTCACATGTGAATAATGCTGTATAATAGACTGTATTTACATTAGTCACATGTGAATAATGTTGTATAATAGACTGTATTTATATTATTCACATGTGAATAATGCTGTATAATAGACTGTATTTATGTTATTCACATGTGAATAATGCTGTATAATAGACTGTATTTATATTAGTCACATGTGAATAATGCTGTATAATAGACTGTATTTATATTATTCACATGTGAATAATGCTGTATAATAGACTGTATTTATATTAGTCACATGTGAATAATGCTGTATAATAGACTGTATTTATATTAGTCACATGTGAATAATGCTGTATAATAGACTGTGTTTATATTATGCACATGTGAATAATGCTGTATAATAGACTGTATTTATATTAGTCACATGTGAATAATGCTGTATAATAGACTGTATTTATGTTATGCACATGTGAATAATGCTGTATTTATATTATTCACATGTAAAAAATACCCAAGTGTTTATTGTCTATTGTGAGCGAATTGTGGTGTTGAATTTCCCATAGGGATCAATAAAGTACTTTCTATTCTATTCCATTAATTATTGAATGTTTTAGATGAATTATGATGGACTTTGATGAGACTTAACTTGTAACTCAAGTAACTTCATTAACTTTGAATTTGAAGAACATAATTGTTTGTATTGTATAGTTCTATTGTGGCTCCTTTGAATATTATTATGTATTTAATTGTTTTGCTATAGCCCACAATTAGGGGCCGGGATGTTGGAGCCTATCTATATTATTTATTTATTAATTTTTTGACAATGGTAAATCAAATAATGCCAATGATGATGTTGATTAATTATTGAATGTTTTAGATGAATTATGGTGGACTTTGATCAGACTTAACTCGTAACTCAAGTAACTTACTTAACTTTGAATTTGAAGAACATAATTGTTAAAGTTATTAAAATTAACATGAAAAAGTATGTAAACATAGGCACAGTTAGCATACCTATTGGAAGGTGACAAGTATCAAAATCTATGATTTTTAGTTTTAATATATGAAATTAAAAAAAAGTTAGCATGCTAAGGTTAGCATAAAAATATTCCAATGTTACCATGCTGACAAGTAAGCAGTTAACATACTTACCAAGTAGCAGAATCCATGATTTTCAGATTGTGTTGATTAAAGTTGACTAAAATTGTGCCTAACATGCTAGCATGCTAAAGTTAGCTCGCTAACATGTAAAACGTTAACATACTCAAAATCCATGACTTTTACATTTAAATATATGAAATCAGCTAAATTGCTAGCATAAGACTTTAGCGTGCAAACATTAAAAGGTATGTAAACATAGGAACAGTTAGCGTACCTTTTGGAAGGTGGGACGTATCAAAATCTATGATTTTTAGGTTTAAATCATAAAATGAGCTAAAAAGATAGTATCAATCATTAGCATGCTACAATTAGCATACCTATAAGATGGCGCCAAGTATCAGAATCCACAAATTTCAGGCTGAGCTGATTAAAGTTGACTAAAATCATACTTGCCAACCAGGGCCGGCCCGTGGCATAGGCCGTATAGGCAAATGCTAAGGGCGCCGTCCATCAGGGGGCGCCACGCCAGTGCCACAAATGTTGGCGAAAAAAATAAAATAAAAAAGTTGGTACTATTATATCTAAATACAAAAAATAATCCCACGTTAATTAAAATGCAAAGTAAAGCCTATTTAATAGAAATATTATTTGTTACAACATTACGCCCCCCTCCCTTCCCGTATCATGACTCTTTTTGGACGTCACCACATCAAAAAATCAACACAGGATGTCAAGACGGCCAAAACTGTCAGGTGCCAGGGAAGAAAAAAGAGAAAAGAAGAGGAGAAACGAGAAAAAGACAGAGGTAGCAGGTAGGTAACGTTAGCCTACATGAAATTATTTGTCTGTTACAGAATGTGATAGTAACCTGGCTTTTTAGCATTAAGCTAATGTTACATGATTCGGCAATTGCTAATCAATAAATAGCTAGTTCTGTTTTAACGTCGGGTTAATATTGTGGAGGGGGCTAAATTGTTATGGAAAATAATAATGTAACGTTAGGTAATTACAGTACTCCCACCTTACATTCCTCAGGGACATTTGTATTAGATCTTTTAAGCAGGTGTTTTTTGTCTACATTGTTATTGCCTTCTGGTTAGCTAATGTTTGCCCTGCAGGTAATAGTCACTTTTCCACCCCTTTATATATTAGGTACAGTTGTAAGCCTAGTTGTTAAAGTGCACATCATTAATGTTAATTAAGCAATATCACATGAGAGGGAATGCTGTTTTTTAATTTGAGCACTGCTGTGATTCGGTTAAAGATAATCATAACATAACATTCTCATATAATATGTTAATTTGCTTTCTTTAAGTAAAAAAAAAAAGGTCAAAGACAAAGCTATTCGGTTTCTTGTGAGTATATACACTTCACTGCTGATGTGGGGGGGCGCCACCTAAAATCTCGCCTAGGGCGCCAGATTGGTTAGGGCCAGGCCTGTTGCCAACCCTCCCGAATTTTCCGGGAGACTCCCAAATTTCAGTGCCTCTCCGCCAACCAAAAAGTAACTTGTTACTTTTTGGTTGGCCAACGGTTTACGACGAATGACGCACCCTGACGGCAAGTGGGGGAGTCTTTTTTTTCCTTCAAAACCTTTATTTATAACATTCAACATTTACATACAATAAAAAAACACAAATAATAATCAAAACAAGTACAGAAACAGTACAAAACAGCGCCAGGGGGTTTGTAAACTCAATAAGCAGGGGTGTCCAAAGTGCGGCCTGGGGGCCATTTGCGGCCCGCAGCTAATTGTTTACCGGCCCGCCACACATTCTGGAATTGCTATTGCAAAAATAAAAAATAAACATTACAAAAAGTGGAATGAGGTGAAATCTAACTAGAAAAAGTTGCAATGTTGACACAAAGCTGCCATGCAGGCTGTTTTTTTTCTTTTGTCTATCTTTATTTTTCTTTTTTTGCCATTGCTAAAAAAAAAAACAATGTTATAATGAATTATTGACCTATTCAAGGCTCCAATTATTTCAAATATTTCACTTTAAAATGTTTTATGTGGAAAATATTGCATATATTGTGTGGTTGCCATACAAAAACATCAACATTTTCTTTGACAAAAGAGCATAAAACAAACAAAATAATAGTTCAAACGTAAAATTGACAGATATATCTGAAGTTGATTTCTTAACTTAAGTGTTGAAATTAAAAAATAAAACTAATACAAATGTATCACTTTATGAGTGGGGCACCTTTTGGATTCTAAATATATTTAATGGGATTTTATTAATATTTTCACTGTGATTACTCAAAAATAACAATGAATTAATATCAATGGTGTCTTGCATTATTGATGTTTTGAAGGCTCTAATTCACATCAAACATTGCTTTCTGAAAGGTTTTGGGCAGTGGGGGAAATACTGCATATTTCAGTTTTATTATAAAAAACTAAGTTGTCTTGACAGAAAAGGCATACAATCTTTTTGTTTTTTTAAATTTTATATCAACCTGAAGTTGATATACTGTAGAGATTTACTGTAAGCGTTAAATAAAAAAATAATTTGACTTGTTTTTAACATTTTAATGACTTAGACCCTTTATGGTCCCCGGGAGCCCTAAAGGTGAAAAAAAAACAACCAAATCCACATATTTTGTTATGATTTGAAAATGAAAACTATCAAAATGGCCCCCGCAGGCTTTAATTTTTCCGTATGCGGCCCTCAGTAGAAAAAGTTTGGACACCCCTGCAATAAAGCAACTAAAGAAGAATGCAATATATATATATATATATATATATATATAAATATATATATATATATATATATATATATATATATATATATATATATATATATATATATATATATATATGTCTGTCAGTGACGTGCAGTGAGGTTCATGGCTGGGGAGGCACTGACTTCATCACAGTCAGATTTACAACATGTGAACCCTAAAGAGTATCTTATTCACCATTTGATTGGCAGCAGTTAACGGGTTATGTTTAAAAGCTCATTACCAGCATTCTTCCCTGCTTGGCACTCAGCATCAAGTGTTGGAATTGGGGGTTAAATCACCAAAAATGATTCCCGAGCGGAGCGCAGCTGCTGCCCACTGCTCCCCTCACCTCCCAGGGGGTGAGCAAGGGGATGGGTCAAATGCAGAGGACACATTTCATTACACCTAGTGTGTGTGTGACAATCATTGGTACTTTAACTTAACTTTAACATTACACATACAAACTGTAGCACACAAAAAAGCACATTAAATTAAAAACAACTTTATTATGGTCTTACCTTTACTTATAAATGAAGTCCATGCGCCGCTGTTGTGCCGGATAATGCACCCCCTGACGGGAGTGTTATATCAACTAAAGCCATACTTGCCAACCCTCCCGTTTTTAGCGGGAGAATCCCGGTATTCAGCGCCTCTCCCGACAACCTCCCGGCAGAGATTTTCTCCCGACAAACTCCCGGCATTCAGCCGGAGCTGGAGGCCACGCCCCCTCCAGCTCAATGCGGACCTGAGACTGAGTGGGGACAGCCTGTTCTCACGTCCGCTTTCCCACAATATAAACAGCTTGCCTGCCCAATGACGTCATAACATCTAGGGCTTTTAGAGAGTAGAGTGCACAACTGCGCACACAACAAGGAGACGAAGCAGAAGAACGAGGAAATTACAGACACGGCGACGCCGTCGACGACCAAGATGAAGAAATACGCTTGCAAGTTCCAAAACGAATGGAAAGAAGAATTTCAGTTCATCCAGGACAGTTCGAAGGGGAAGGTGTATGTTGCCTGTAAATTTTGTAGAACAGACTTCTCCATTGAACACGGTGGCCGAAATGATATACTCATCATGAACGGAGAAGTTAAACAGGACAATACTGCCATCTAATGGATAGCCACCGGAACACTGAAATTCAAGTATTTCTTTTATTTATATGTAAATTAAAAAAATATATATATATACATATATATATATATATATATATATATACATTATATATATATATATATATATATATATATATATATATATATATATATATATATATACACATATACATATATATGTATATGTATATATATATGTATGAAATACTCAAGTTGGTGAATTCTAGCTGTAAATAACCACGCCCCCCACCCCCTACCCCCCGCCCCCCCCCGATATTGGAGGTCTCAAGGTTGGCAAGTATGACT
>NC_084743.1:1283563-1301063 GCF_033978785.1 Entelurus aequoreus
GGGGGTCATAAACGCGGCCCAGAAGATCACTGCATGTCTTCTTACATCTCTAGAGGACCTGCATAAGAGACACTGTAACAGGAGAGCAAACAGCATCCTCAAGGACTCATCCCACCCAGGTCACTACTGGCTTGAACTCTTGCCCTCAGGGAGGCGCTATAAGACAATCAAAGCAAGGACAAATACACGGAAAAACAGTTCCTATCCTAGAGCTGTTATTGCCCTAAACTCTGCACTTACCTGAACACTCACCACTTCATTACTTGCTTACCTCTGATAAAGATCTACTGTGCAATATGTTTTTTTAACATTTTATTATGTTTTTAAATTTTAAATTGTTTTATTATTGTTGTTGTCTTAAAGGCCTACTGAAAGCCACTACTACCGACCACGCAGTCTGATAGTTTATATATCAATGATGAAATCTTAACATTGAAACACATGCCAATACGGCCGGGTTAACTTATAAAGTACAATTTTAAAATTCCCGCCACACTTCCGGTTGAAAAACTCCTTTGGATATGATTTATGCGCGTGACGTCACAAAATCCACGGAAGTGGTTGTACCCCATCGACCCGATACAAAAACCTCTTGTTTTCTTCGACAAAATTCTACAGTATTCTGGACATCTGTGTTGGTGAATCTTTGGCAATTTGTTTAATGAACTATGGAGGCTGCAAAGAAGAACGTTGTAGGTGGGATCGATCGGTGTATTAGCGGCTAAGTACAATACTTACAGCAACACAACAAGGACTACTTACTACGCCTAGCCGATGCTTGCCGCCAAACCCACGGATGAAGTCCTTCGTCGCGCCGTCGATTGCTGGAACGCAGGTGAGCACGGCTGTTGATGAGCAGATGAGGGCTGGCTGGCGTAGGTGGAGCGCTAATGTTTTTATCATAGTTCTGTGAGGTCCGGTTGCTAAGTTGCTAAATTAGCCTTAGCGTCGTTAGCAACAGCATTGTTAAGCCTTACCAGGCTGAGAATTTTTAACCGTGTAGTTACATGTACATGGTTTAATAGTATTGTTGATCTTCTGTCTATCCTTCCAGCCAGGGGTTTATTTCTTTTGTTTCTATCTTCATTTGAGAACGATGCTATCACGTTAGCTCAGTAGCTAAGTGTGTCACCGATGTATTGTCGTGGAGATAAGTCACTTTAAATGTCCATTTCGCGTGCTCGACTCTCATTTTCAAGAGGATATAGTATCCGAGGTGGTTTAAAATACAAATCCGTGATTCACAATAGAAAAAGGAGAGAGTGTGGAATCCAATGAGCCAGCTTGTACCTAAGTTATGGTCAGAGCAAAAAAAGATACGTCCATCACTGCCTCTCTAGTCATTCACTGTAACGTTCCTCATCTACGAATCTTTCATCCTCGCTCAAATTAATGGGGTAATTGTCGCTTTGTCGCTCCGAATCTCTCTCGCTCCATTGTAAACAACGGGGAATTGTGAGGAATACTAGCTCCTGTGACGTCACGCTACTTCTGGTACAGGCAAGGCTTTTTTTTATCAGCGAGCAAAAGTTGCAAACTTTATCGTTGATTATCTCTACTAAATCCTTTCAGCAAAAATATGGCAATATCGCGAAATGATCAAGTATGACACATAGAATGGATCTGCTATTCCCGTTTAAATAAAAAAAAATCATTTCAGTAGGCCTTTAAGACTATTTTATGTAGGTTTGTTTTAAAAGCACTGAGCTGGATTGCTGTCCAATTTTGTTGTTTCCATACAATGACAATACAGGTATTCTGATTCTGAATATCGGCTCCAAATATCGGTTATCGGCCTCCTTGACTACTAATAATCGGTATAAGTATCGGCCCTGATATGCGAGATTATTATTTTCAATAGTATTCAGCACAATGTGGACTTTTGCATGTTGGTATGAAAACTTTTTGACAACCTTTAGTTTCGGCTCACAGCTAAAAGGGGGCGTGGCTAATCCAGTGACGTCAATGATGTGTGGACCTCACCTGTATGGTGTCTGAGAGCCAGGTAATCCACTCGTGTCCTCAAACAGCTGACTGCCATCGAAGCCCTCCGTGGAACTGTTCCGTAGCCGCACATTAGGCTCTAGGTGAAGACAAGCGATAAGGTTAGTGTCGGTTTGTTTTTGTTTCACGTCAATGCTAACGTGCTAGCGTCGCCATTCAATCCGGTGCGAGTACAACAGCGCACACAGCTAGCAAAGCTACGACGCCGCGTCGCCATTAAAACGATCTATAAAAATGACGTACGTGACTTACGTTGTCTGAAACCTTTTTGGGATGCCGTGTTGTCCATTTGGTGGGTTATTGTCCGCTCGCTGTGCCGCAGGTGAAACGTTAGCAAAGAAGCGGCTACTAGTTGTGAGTCGTTCAGAAACGATCCGGTGCTTTGAGGCGGCTCTCAGCCGGGAGGGGTCGTCTCCCCCCTTATAGTGTCAGTTTATTCATTTTTATTCGCACAGTATTTCATTGTGCCATGTCTCGTTGTTTCGCTATAAATATTTACGAATAACACATCATCATAATAAACCTATTTTAATTGAGATGGGTCTGTTTTTATAGCAATGTGTTCCATATTGTTTATAAATAAAATAATATAGGTATTTGATATATTCATACATGTAAATTACGTATTTGTTTCACATGTAATTTAGTAAGAAATCAATTCAAGCTATACATTTTTAATAGTATCATATGGAAGGCGGAAGGAACGGCTTTTTTTGTGAGTTGAGCCACAAAAAATAGATTCGTTAAAAGAGCCGAAATTCCCATCGAGGATGTTCTTCGTCTTTAAAAAATCTCGCAGGCTTCATGAATGCTGCCCCCCGGCGGATATGTTTGGTAGTAATTATAATTCGTTGGTATTTTATTACAATGCAGTTTTTGTTCGGAAGACAATCTTTTATTTTATATTGCAGTTAAGATAGGAAATATGCATTTTGATGAGTGAATTATGTTTGTTTTATGTTTAATTTCATCTTATTTGTAAATTTGAAGTGTTGAAAAATATGCTTTTTTAAATTTTCCATTTTTTTTTTGTTGAGGTAATGCAGTACCAAAAAAAATCACGGCTCATTTATTTGAATTTTAGTAATAATAATAATAATAATAATAATAATGGAGTAGATTTATATAGCGCTTTTCTAGACACTCAAAGCGCTTCACAGAGAAGTGAGAACCCATCATTCATTCACACCTGGTGAAATTTCAATAGACACAATCTTGTGTTAATACAAAATTTATGATGCATTTTAATGTGCAGTATTTATAGATCATCCATCCATCCATCCATCCATTTTATACCGCTTGTCCCTTATTGTTTATTTTTTTAAATGCAAGTGCAACTACCAAATCTTGTATTTTTATTTAGGGATCTTTGAATACCCCGCGACCCCAAAAGGGACAAGCGGTAGAAAATGGATGGATGAATGGATGAATACCCAGCGACCCCAAAAGGGACAAGCGGTAGAAAATGGATGGATGGATGAATTTAACTTTAACTTTACTTGAATACCACAAGCATAGTATAACATAATTTAATATATTATAACATCATATATAATATAACAAGTATATTGAGTCAGATAAGCTATTTGTTGTGAAACTTTTAGAAAATTGTGCAAATTGTCAATAAAAAAAATTCATTTCATTGCTCGATTTACTATGCTGCCCGATCCGTTTACGCATGCGCTACATTTGCTTACATTTACTTCCTTCAGTGCTGCGGTTTTTCTTTATTTTTTTGATGAGTGGAAAACTCTAGTCCTCGAATATTTGATGTTATAAATACTTTTTCGAACCATTTTTTTTTTACTAAACTACTACGTATATTTTAGAAAATTGTTTTTTTTAAAAAAAACGGGAGTAGGAACGACGTTTGGCGCATGCGCCAACGAATCTGGCAGCTCAGTAAACCGGCGAGTGACAAACTCTACTTTTTTATAATGTAGTTTATTTAGGGTACAAGTTTGTGCGTTTTATTATTGTACCATTTTTGTGTACATATCCGATAATATTAAAATAAATACAGGTGGCGTATTTACGGCCGTTTCCGGTTTCCCACACGCCAGCCCGGCAGGCGGCGCTAGTGTGCGCAGATACTGCCAGCGAAGAAGAAAGTCATTGTAAACAAGGAAGTGACGTCATTTGTTGGCATGTTTTATTTTGAACAGTGTTCAGATTATTTGATTTAAAAAATGATGACGTCAGCAGAACTTCCACAAGCAAACCGCCAAGTTCCCCCCAAAGAACATGTAGAGGAGATTCTTCGTTTCATGAGTGACGCCAAAGCCGAAGCTTTCGCCGATGACGACGTGCCAGGCGGCGCCGAACTTCTGGTCCATGGCCTCTTTCACCATCTTGGCCGCGTGCTCGTTGTTGTTGGCGAACTTTTCGAAGGCCGCCATGCAGAAGGCGATGGCCTCCGTCTTCATGGGCTTGGGCATGTCCGTGTGTCGGACGATGGGGAAGGTGTGCGTCCGCCTCTTGCGGTTCTCCTCCGGGTCTTCCTCGCCGTCATCCGCCATCCCGCCCGCCCTCGGAGGACTCAAGTTGGTTCAAGAGTAAGGCAAAGTATAAATCTCGTCACTTTTTAATCCAAGGAGGGAAAAAATTTTTAAACGCCTCTTTGAAGCTCCTATGACACGTCTTTGCTTTTGTAACCTTATTTTGATGAACTTGCCTCTTTGTGATGTTATAAGCTGCGGTATATGCATCGAGCTCTTATTTTGAAGGCGCTAAGAGCGGAAGTGGTTTTGAAAACAAACGAAATAAAGTGGTCCTCGTGTAAAACCGGAGCCTTCGTGTTTTGTTATTTTGTAGTTGTATACAGTATAGGCGACATATATAAACCCCTCGGTTACGTTGGCGGCAGCGGTGAGAAAGACGTCTAATTACCGTAAAGTTCGGAGTCAGCTAGCAACGGCGGGGCTTCGTCTTGTCAGAAAACACGCCTTCAAAATAAGAGCTCAAAGCATATACTGTGTAACAGCTTATAACGGGAACTTAACATCACAAAGAGGCAAGTTGTCGTGCTTTCGGTACGAATTTCAGACGTTAATTTTAAGATGAAATTGCAAACAAAAAAAAAACAGACCAAAACGGATGTTTTTTTTCCCATTTGCAGATGCCAGAGGTTTTATTTTCTAAATATTTTTTAGCGCCACTGCTCAAATCCTCTTTGAAGCCCCTATGACACATCTTTGCTTTTGTAACCTATTTTTATGGACTTGCCTCTTTGTGATGTTAAGTTCCTGTTATAAGCTCTTATAGGGTATATGCCTCAAGCTCTTATTTTGAAGGCGCCAAGAGCGGAAGTGGTGACAAGTTGTTTTGAAAACAAACGAAATAAAGTGGTCCTCGTGTAAAACCGGAGCCTTCATGTTTGTTATTTTGTAGTTGTATACAGTATAGGCGACAATATATAAACCCTCGGTTACATTGGTGGCAGCGGTGAGAAAGACGTCTAATTACCGTAAAGTTTGGAGAGTTAGCTAGCTTCATCTCAGTTAGCCGCAGCTAGCGACAGCGGAGCTTAGTCTTCCCAGAAAACACGCCTTCAAAATAAGAGCTCAAGGCATATACTGTGTAACAACTTATAACAGGAACTTAACATCACAAAGAGGCAAGTTGTCGTGCTTTCGGTACGAATTTCAGACGATTATTTTAAGATGAAATTGCAAACAAAAAAAACGACCAAAACGGATGTTGTTGTTTTTTCGATTCGCACATGCCATAGGTTTTATTTTCAAAATCAATATTTTTAAAAACGCCACTGCTCAAATCCTCTTTGAAGCCCCTATGACACGTCTTTGCTTTTGTAACCTATTTCTATGGACTTGCCTCTTTGTGATGTTAAGTTCCTGTTATAAGCTCTTATTTTGAAGGCGCTAAGAGCGGAAGTGATGACACGTTGGTTTGAAAACAAACAAATTAAAGTGGTCCTCGTGTTTTGTTATTTTGTAGTTGTATACAGTATAGGCGACAATATATAAACCCTCGGTTACGTTGGTGGCAGCGGTGAGAAAGACGTCTAATTACCGTAAAGTTCGGAGTCAGCTAGCAATGGCGGGGCTTCGTCTTGTCAGAAAACACGCCTTCAAAATAAGAGCTCAAGGCATATACTGTGTAACAGCTTATAACGGGAACTTAACATCACAAAGAGGCAAGTTATCGTGCTTTCGGTACGAATGGTACGAATGTCAGACGTTTATTTTAAAGATGAAATTGCAAACAAACAAACGGATGTTTTTTCCCCCATTTGCAGATGCCAAATGTTTTATTTTCTAAATCAATATTTTTTTAAACGCCACTGCTCAAATCCTCTTTGAAGCCCCTATGACACGTCTTTGCTTTTGTAACCTATCTTGCCTCAGCCTCTTTGTGATGTTAAGTTCCTGTTATAAGCTGTTATATGGTATATGCCTCGAGCTCTTATTTTGAAGGCGCTTAGAGCGGAAGTGGTTTTGAAAACAAACGAAATAAAGTGGTCCTCGTGTAAAACCGGAGCCTTCGTGTTTGTTATTTTGTAGTTGTATACAGTATAGGCGACATAACATTATAAACCCTCGGTTATGTTGGTGGCAGCGGTGGGATCAAGGCCCCGCAAAAGAAAGATGTCTAATTACTGTAAAGTTCGGAGAGTCAGCTAGCTTCATCAGAAAACACGCCTTCAAAATAAGAGCTTGAGGCATATACCGTATAAGAGCTTATAACAGGAACTTCACATCACAAAGAGGCAAGTCCATAAAAATAGGTTACACTTTGTTTTTGTCGTGCTTTTGGTACGAATTTCGGACGTTAATTTTAAGATGCAATTGCAAACAAACAAACAAAAAAAAACAGACCAAAACACATGTTTTTTTTTTTCCATTTGCAGACGCCAGAGGTTTTATTTTCAAAATCAATATTTATTTAAACGCCACTGCTCAAATCCTCTTTGAAGCCCCTATGACACGTCTTTGCTTTTATAACCTATTTTTATGGACGTGCCTCTTTGTGATGTTAAGTTCCTGTTATAAGCTGTTATACGGTATATGGCTCGAGCTCTTATTTTGAAGGCGCCAAGAGCGGAAGTGGTGACAAGTTGTTTTGAAAACAAACGAAATAAAGCGGTCCTCGTGTAAAACCGGAGCCTTCATGTTTGTTATTGTGTAGTTGTATACAGTATAGGCGACAATATATAAACCCTCGGTTACATTGGTGGCAGCGGTGAGAAAGACGTCTAATTACCGTAAAGTTTGGAGAGTTAGCTAGCTTCATCTCAGTTAGCCGCAGCTAGCGACAGCGGAGCTTAGTCTTCCCAGAAAACACGCCTTCAAAATAAGAGCTCAAGGCATATACTGTGTAACAACTTATAACAGGAACTTAACATCACAAAGAGGCAAGTTGTCGTGCTTTCGGTACGAATTTCAGACGATTATTTTAAGATGAAATTGCAAACAAAAAAAACGACCAAAACGGATGTTGTTGTTTTTTCGATTCGCACATGCCTTAGGTTTTATTTTCAAAATCAATATTTTTAAAAACGCCACTGCTCAAATCCTCTTTGAAGCCCCTATGACACGTCTTTGCTTTTGTAACCTATTTCTATGGACTTGCCTCTTTGTGATGTTAAGTTCCTGTTATAAGCTCTTATTTTGAAGGCGCTAAGAGCGGAAGTGATGACACGTTGGTTTGAAAACAAACAAATTAAAGTGGTCCTCGTGTAAAACCGGAGCCTTCGTGTTTTGTTATTTTGTAGTTGTATACAGTATAGGCGACATATATAAACCCCTCTGTTACGTTGGTGGCAGCGGTGAGAAAGATGTCTAATTACCGTAAAGTTCGGAGTCAGCTAGCAACGGCGGGGCTTCGTCTTGTCAGAAAACACGCCTTCAAAATAAGAGCTCAAGGCATATACTGTGTAACAGCTTATAACGGGAACTTAACATCACAAAGAGGCAAGTTATCGTGCTTTCGGTACGAATGGTACGAATGTCAGACGTTTATTTTAAAGATGAAATTGCAAACAAACAAACGGATGTTTTTTCCCCCATTTGCAGATGCCAAATGTTTTATTTTCTAAATCAATATTTTTTTAAACGCCACAGCTCAAATCCTCTTTGAAGCCCCTATGACACGTCTTTGCTTTTGTAACCTATTTTTATGGACTTGCCTCTTTGTGATGTTAAGTTCCTGTTATAAGCTCTTATTTTGAAGGCGCTAAGAGCGGAAGTGATGACACGTTGGTTTGAAAACAAACAAATTAAAGTGGTCCTCGTGTAAAACCGGAGCCTCCGTGTTTGTTATTTTGTAGTTGTATACAGTACAGGCGACATATATAAACCCCTCGGTTACGTTGGTGGCAGCGGTGAGAAAGACGTCTAATTACCGTAAAGTTCGGAGTCAGCTAGCAACGGCGGGGCTTCGTCTTGTCAGAAAACACGCCTTCAAAATAAGAGCTCAAGGCATATACTGTGTAACAGCTTATAACGGGAACTTAACATCACAAAGAGGCAAGTTATCGTGCTTTCGGTACGAATGGTACGAATGTCAGACGTTTATTTTAAAGATGAAATTGCAAACAAACAAACGGATGTTTTTTCCCCCATTTGCAGATGCCAAATGTTTTATTTTCTAAATCAATATTTTTTTAAACGCCACTGCTCAAATCCTCTTTGAAGCCCCTATGACACGTCTTTGCTTTTGTAACCTATCTTGCCTCAGCCTCTTTGTGATGTTAAGTTCCTGTTATAAGCTGTTATATGGTATATGCCTCGAGCTCTTATTTTGAAGGCGCTTAGAGCGGAAGTGGTTTTGAAAACAAACGAAATAAAGTGGTCCTCGTGTAAAACCGGAGCCTTCGTGTTTGTTATTTTGTAGTTGTATACAGTATAGGCGACATAACATTATAAACCCTCGGTTATGTTGGTGGCAGCGGTGGGATCAAGGCCCCGCAAAAGAAAGATGTCTAATTACTGTAAAGTTCGGAGAGTCAGCTAGCTTCATCAGAAAACACGCCTTCAAAATAAGAGCTTGAGGCATATACCGTATAAGAGCTTATAACAGGAACTTCACATCACAAAGAGGCAAGTCCATAAAAATAGGTTACACTTTGTTTTTGTCGTGCTTTTGGTACGAATTTCGGACGTTAATTTTAAGATGCAATTGCAAACAAACAAGCAAAAAAACCCAGACCAAAACACATGTTTTTTTTTTCCATTTGCAGACGCCAGAGGTTTTTTTTTCAAAATCAATATTTAATTAAACGCCACTGCTCGAATCCTCTTTGAAGCCCCTATGACACGTCTTTGCTTTTATAACCTATTTTTATGGACTTGCCTCTTTGTGATGTTAAGTTCCTGTTATAAGCTGTTATACGGTATATGGCTCGAGCTCTTATTTTGAAGGCGCCAAGAGCGGAAGTGGTGACAAGTTGTTTTGAAAACAAACAAAATAAAGTGGTCCTCGTGTAAAACCGGAGCCTCCGTGTTTGTTATTGTGTAGTTGTATACAGTATAGGCGACATATATAAACCCCTCGGTTACGTTGGTGGCAGCGGTGAGAAAGACGTCTAATTACCGTAAAGTTCGGAGAGTCAGCTAGCTTAATCTCAGTTAGCCGCAGCTAGCAATGGCGGAGCTTCGTCTTGTCAGAAAACACACCTTCAAAATAAGAGCTCAAGGCATATACTGTGTAACAACTTATAACAGAGTACTGGAGCCATAAATAAAATGGGTGACAATTACGACGGTAACCGTTTTCCTATGACTGTGGTTAAAGGCCTACTGAAATGATTTTTTTTTATTTAAACGGGAATAGCAGATCCATTCTATGTGTCATACTTGATCATTTCGCGATATCGCCATATTTTTGCTGAAAGGATTTAATACAGAAAATCGACGATAAAGTTCGCAACTTTTGCTCGCTGATTAAAAAACGCCTTGCCTGTAGCGGAAGTAGCGTGACGTCACAGGAGCTAGTATTCCTCACAAATCCCCGTTGTTTACAATGGAGCTAGAGAGATTCGGACCGAGAAAGTGACGATTACCCCATTAATTTGAGCGAGGATGAAAGATTCGTAGATGAGGAACGTTACAGTGAATGACTTGAGAGGCAGTGATGGACGTATCTTTTTTCGCTCTGACCGTAACTTAGGTACAAGCTGGCTCATTGGATTCCACACTCTCCTTTTTCTATTGTGGATCACGGATTTGTATTTTAAACCACCTGGGATACTATATCCTCTTGAAAATGAGAGTCGAGAACGCGAAATGGACATTCAGTGCCTTTTATCTCCACGACAATACATCGGCGAAATGCTTTAGCTACGAGCTAACGTGATAGCATCGTGCTTTAACTGCATATAGAAACAAAAAAATAAACCCCTGACTGGAAGGATAGATAGAAAATCAACAATACTATTAAACCGTGGACATGTAAATACACGGTTAATGCTTTCCAGGCTGGCGAAGGTTAACAATGCTGTGCTAACGACGCCATTGAAGCTAACTTAGCAACTTAGCAACGGGACCTCACAGAGCTATGCTAAAAACATTAGCTCTCCACCTACGCCAGTCAGCCCTCATCTACTCATCAACACCCGTGCTGACCTGCGTTCCAGCGATCGGCAGAAGGACAAAGGACTTCACCCGATGCGTTTGGCGGCCCGGAGACGTAGGAAGTCAAGGTGAGGTCGGCGGCTAGCGCGGCTAGCGCTCCAACAAAGTCCTCCTGGTTGTGTTGCTGTAGTCCGCTGCTAATACACCGATCCCACCTACAACTGTCTTCTTTGCAGCCTTCATTGTTCATTAAACAAATTGCAAAAGATGTCCAGAATACTGTGGAATTATGAAATGAAAACAGAGCTTTTTGTATAGGATTCTACGGGGTACCATAACTTCCGTTACTCTGACTTCGTCACGCGCATACATCATCATACCGCGACGTTTCAGCCGGATATTTCCCGGGAAGTTTTAAAATGTCACTTTATAAGTTAACCCGGCCGTATTGGCATGTGTTGCAATGTTAAGATTTCATCATTGATATATAAACTGTCAGACTGCGTGGTCGGTAGTAGTAGGTTTCAGTAGGCCTTTAAAATGTATGGAGGAGCCCTACAAGGTTATACATTTTTCGAAATCATTGGATATCTCTACACGCATAACGGAAACTGGAAAAAACAGACCAAAACGGATGCGTTTCGAAAGTAGCGATTTTAAAAGACAGGACCTTGTGGGAAAATCTTTACTATAGTGTTGTATGGTGCGTGATAAAAGTCCTTTTTTTGCTTCCACTTTCGTGTGATATGTGCGTAGAGACATCTGTAAATGTCAGTCCTCTTTATGCCATGTCTAAAATCATTTCTGTATAGAGCTCCTACGGGTACCGGAGTAGCCCCACTTTTACTTTGAAAATTAAAAAAAATTCCGGTGTCAGGCTGAAAAGTGTTAGTTTCGGTGTAATGGAGATTTTTTTGTTATAAGACCTATGAAATGAAAATCAAACCTTTTTTAAAATGTAGTTACTGCTTTTCAACACAAAAACAATAACCCTATTTTTATTTTTTTTTTCTTACGAAAATTAAATGACCGAAACATACACTGACAGTGTATCCGTGTGTCATTAGTTCTTCCATTTTAAACCAACACTTTTTCACGCCACTTTTGTGAATATCTCCATAGTTCATAATCTAGCAATTAAGTTTAAACTTCATGTTTGCAAGCTGCAATCACCCGGAAGTAGTTTGTACAAATATTTTTTTTTAAAAATTGATTAAATTGATGTGCGTTTTGTCGCTTTCCAAATGTATGAATACGTAAGCAAACGTGTAATTATGTCACAAAAAGTGTAATTATGTCAATAAAACCTCCAAGCTTCCCTTGTCGTGTCTTCTTAATTATCTCGGGTCCTCCTTGGGTTTCGACGTTTGTTTACTGCCTCATGATTGTTACAAAAGACACGTCAAACTACTTCCGGTTGAAGTCAGCGTATTAAAGTAATTAGCAAAAATACTGTTAATATGCAATATGTCCATTTTATTTAATTGTATATATGTATATATACATATATATATTTTTTACTCTATAAACACTATTTTTTTAGTGATGGTTTTAAATAGTAAGTGTACATCAGGGGTCACCAACCTTTTTGAAGCCAAGAGCTACTTCTTGGGTAGTGATTAATGCGAAGGGCTACCAGTTTGATACACACTTAAATAAATTGCCAGAAATAGCCAATTTGCTCAATTTACCTTTAACTCTATGTTATTATTAATAATTAATGATATTTACACGTAATTTAACGGTTTAAAAGAGGAGAAAACACGAAAAAAATGACTATTAAATTTTGGCACATAGTTTATCTTCAATTTCGACTCTTTAAAATTCAAAATTCAACCGAAAAAAAGAAGAGAAAAACGAGCTAATTCGAATCTTTTTGAAAAAAAAAAAAAAAAAAGAATTTATGGATCATCATTAGTAATTTTTTCTGATTAAGATTAATTTTAGAATTTTGATGACATGTTTTAAATAGGTTAAAATCCAATCTGCACTTTGTTAGAATATATAAAAAATTGGACCAAGCGATGAGGTGGCGACTTGTCCAGGGTGTAAACCGCCTTCCGCCCAATAGTAGCTGAGATAGGCTCCAGCGCCCCCGCGACCCCAAAGGGAATAAGCGGTAGAAAATGGATGGATGGATGGATGGACCAAGCTATAGGGTTAGGGTTAGGGTTAGGGCTCTATTGATAACCTCACTAACAACTTTAACGACGCCCTGCGTGACACCATTGATATTGTAGCACCGCTAAAGCTAAAAAGGGCCCCTAAAAGGCGTACCCCATGGTTTACAGAAGAAACTAAAGCCCAGAAATTATCATGTAGAAAGCTGGAACGCAAATGGCGTACGACTAAACTTGAGGTTTTCCATCAAGCATGGAGTGATAGTTTAATAACTTATAAACGCATGCTTACCTCAGCTAAAGCTAAATATTACTCAAATCTCATCCACCTCAACAAAAATGATCCTAAATTTTTGTTTAGTACAGTAGCATCGCTAACCCAACAAGGGACTCCTCCCAGTAGCTCCACCCACTCAGCAGATGACTTTATGAATTTCTTTAATAAGAAAATTGAACTCATCAGAAAAGAGATTAAAGACAATGCATCCCAGCCACAACTGGGTTCTATTAACACAAATATGACTGTATATACGACGGACATTGCCCTCCAAAATAGTTTCTCTCTCTTTGATGAAATAACATTGGAGGAATTGTTAAAATGTGTAAATGGGACAAAACAAACAACATGTTTACTTGACCCAATTCCTGGGAAACTTATCAAGGAGCTTTTTGTTTTATTAGGTCCATCAGTGTTAAATATTATAAACCTATCACTTTCCTCTGGTACTGTTCCTCTAGCATTCAAAAAAGCGGTTATTCATCCTCTACTCAAAAGACCTAACCTCGATCCTGACCTCATGGTGAACTACCGGCCGGTGTCCCACCTACCGTTTATCTCGAAAATTCTCGAAAAAATTGTCGCACAGCAGCTAAATGAACACTTAGTGACTAACAATCTCTGTGAACCTTTTCAATCCGGTTTCAGGGCAAATCACTCTACAGAGACAGCCCTCGCAAAAATGACTAATGATCTATTGCTAACGATGGATTCTGATGCTTCATCTATGTTGCTGCTTCTTGATCTTAGCGCCGCTTTCGATAATGTTGATCATAATATTTTATTAGAGCGTATCAAAACGCGTATTGGGATGTCAGACTTAGCCTTGTCTTGGTTTAACTCTTATCTTACTGACAGGATGCAGTGTGTCTCCCATAACAATGTGACCTCGGACTATGTTAAGGTAACGTGCGGAGTTCCCCAGGGTTCAGTTCTTGGCCCTGCACTCTTTAGTATTTACATGCTGCCGCTAGGTGACATTATACGCAAATACGGTGTTAGCTTTCACTGTTATGCTGATGACACCCAACTCTACATGCCCCTAAAGCTGACCAACACGCCGGATTGTAGTCAGCTGGAGGCGTGTCTTAATGAAATTAAACAATGGATGTCCGCTAACTTTTTGCAACTCAACGCTAAGAAAACGGAAATGCTGATTATCGGTCCTGCTCAACACCAACATCTATTTAATAATACCACCTTAACATTTGACAACCAAACAATTAAACAAGGTGACTCGGTAAAGAATCTGGGTATTATCTTCGACCCAACTCTCTCGTTTGAGTCACACATTAAGAGTGTTACTAAAACGGCCTTCTTTCATCTCCGTAATATCGCTAAAATTCGTTCCATCTTGTCCACTAGCGACGCTGAGATCATTATTCATGCGTTCGTTACGTCTCGTCTCGATTACTGTAACGTATTATTTTCGGGCCTCCCTATGTCTAGCATTAAAAGATTACAGATGGTACAAAATGCGGCTGCTAGACTTTTGACAAAAACAAGAAAGTTTGATCATATTACGCCTATACTGGCTCACTTGCACTGGCTTCCTGTGCACCTAAGATGCGACTTTAAGGTTTTACTACTTACGTATAAAATACTACACGGTCAAGCTCCTGCCTATCTTGACGATTGTATTGTACCATATGTCCCGGCAAGAAATCTGCGTTCAAAGAACTCCGGCTTATTAGTGATTCCCAGAGCCCAAAAAAAGTCTGCGGGCTATAGAGCGTTTTCTATTCGGGCTCCAATACTATGGAATGCCCTCCCGGTAAAAGTTAGAGATGCTACCTCAGTAGAAGCATTTAAGTCTCATCTTAAAACTCATTTGTATACTCTAGCCTTTAAATAGACTCCCTTTTTAGACCAGTTGATCTGCCGTTTCTTTTCTTTTCTTTTCTACTCTGCTCCGGGGTGGACCACTAGCCTGTCCATCAGATGGGGACATCTCTACGCTGCTGACCCGTCTCCACTCGGGATGGTTCCTGCTGGCCCCACCATGGACTGGACTTTCGCTGATGTGTTGGACTTTCACAATATTATATCAGACCCACTCGACACCGAGGATGTCGTTGTGGCTTGTACAGCCCTTTGAGACACTAGTGATTTAGGGCTATATAAATAAACATTGATTGATTGATTGATTGATATTTCTAACAAAGACAAATCCTTATTTCTTCTAGAATTTCCAGAACAAAAATTTTAAAAGAAATTCAAAAGACTTTGAAATAAGATTTAAATTTGATTCTACAAATTTTCTAGATTTGCCAGAATAATTTTTTGAATTTTAATCATAATAAGTTTGAAGAAATATTTCACCAATATTCTTCGTCGAAAAAACAGAAGCTAAAATGAAGAATTAAATGAAAATGTATTTATTATTCTTTATAATAAAAAAAAATAAAATACTTGAACATTGATTTAAATTGTCAGGAAAGAAGAGGAAGGAATTTAAAAGGTAAAAAGGTATATGTGTTTAAAAATCCTAAAATCATTTTTAAGGTTGTATTTTTTCTCTAAAATTGTCTTTCAGAAAGTTATAAGAAGCAAAGTAAAAAAATTAATGAATTTATTTAAACAAGTGAAGACCATGTCTTTAAAATATTTTCTTGAAATTTTCAAATTCTATTTGAGTTTTGTCTCTCTTAGAATTAAAAATGTCGAGCAAAGCGAGACCAGCTTGCTAGTAAATAAATACAATTTAAAAAATAGAGGCAGGTAAGTGCTGCTATTTGAGCTATTTTTAGAACAGGCCAGCGGGCTACTCATCTGGTCCTTACGGGCTACCTGGTGCCCGTGGGCACCGCGTTGGTGACCCCTGGTGTACATCATTTGTTTTTTTCCCCTGAAAAGCCTGACCTATCAGATCAATTGCATGCATTAAACGTGCCATCCACAAGAGGGCAGTAATTGACTAAGTAGAGGGCTATCTGATTTCTGCAGAGAAACTTTGCCAAATTTGAAAGGGGTATTTTTTTCTACTGACACATCAGTATGAACACTTACTCCGTCAATGCAATGTGGAATTATGTCATATTTTATCATATTTTTTTATAGTAAAACTGTTGAAAATGTGTATCGAAATTGAAACGGCAGGTATTAAAGGTAATGCAACTCTAAATTAGTCAATTGTTTATTGTATTGCAAGTCATGCATTATAAATACCATCGAGCAACACACAGTCTTTAGATTTTTCAAATAAGTATAAAGTTTACATTGCACCAGGGGTGTCTGAATTTTATATATATATATATATATATATATATATATATATATATATATATATATATATATATATATATATATATATACACATATACACATATACATACACACACATTGCCTATATATATGTGTGTGTGTACATATGTTAATATAATGGATATATAATTAATATAATTAGATATTAAGAGTATGTGAAAGTTGGACTCCTACCTTGTTTACTTCTGTGATGACCTCAAAGTTTTTTAATCAATGAGAAATATCAAGTGTTGACATCTTGTGTTGGTTGCATTTTTTTTGCGCCATGACTAGGGAAGGTTGTTTGGATTGGGTCATATAGGTAAATCCCATTTCAAGTACAATTCATGGTCTTCAGCCTAATTTACTCACGTTGTCCACAAGATGGCGACGAAAGGTGGGAATCTTCGGCCACCTCATGATTCAGGATTCAGGAGCTACACACTAAAAAATGTTGGCCCAATAGTTAAAAATGATACATTTTACTGCTGGTTTGTCCTAATCCTTCCCGACTACTGATTAAAATTATTTTTATTCTATTAGAATATACTCAAAAGCAAGATATGAGTGAATTTTTTTTACAATAAATGCTGTTTATGGTCGTAGTAGTCCTATACAGCATGCTCAAATATTTTCATGTACATAAGATGTGTGATTGTAAATAATGTTAATGAGATTAATCCTTAATAAAATTCCCTTCAAGAAAAAATTACCTTTTTAATAAAAAAAAAAGTATTTTACCCAAAAATGCGTTACTCATTGAAAAACAACCCAAACATGGTTCATAGTTTTGAAACCCAGAAATTGAGTTATACTAATACCCTTATAAATACAACCCGAAAAATGGATTGCTCTCCATAAAAATAACTCCAAAATTGAACCCATTACTCGCAACTCATAAATTGGGTTAGCAAAATAACCCGGCGTGTGAACGCTCCAATGCTAAAGCTGAAGTGAAATGCTGACAGAATGTAGTGTGAATGTAAGAATAGTTTGAATGTTGGAATGGTTTGAATGTTGAAGAGTTAAACATTTCCAGGAAAACCGAAATTTAGTTTGGAACTTGGTAAAGTGTTAGTTTGAATGTCCAGGATGAATTTTAGTGTAGAAAACAATATGTGTGAATGCTCACAATTATTCATGGGTCCAGGCTTTAAGGGGCTAAAGTCAAATATAGTTAATAAATTAATAAATAATATGAAATAATAATAATAATAATGTAATAATAATAATATTAATAATAATAATAATATAATAATAAAATAATAATAATAAATAAATAATAATAATACTTAATAATAATCATAATTATAATCATAATA
>NC_084743.1:1303563-1308563 GCF_033978785.1 Entelurus aequoreus
GAATTTTAGTTTATAAAACAATATGTGTGAATGCTCACAATTATTCATGGGTCCAGGCTTTAAGGGGCTAAAGTCAAATATAGTTTGCGACTGAGCAAAGGCCTCCATTATTTCTGTGTATTGTTTCACCGTGACTTTTTCTTTCTCAGCGCTGACAGCTGGGCTCTGTTGTCCTCGGGGGGGAAAATGGCCCTCTCTTTGAAACGGACTGTAATGTGCATGAAAAAAGAAAAAGAAAAGCCCTACGTCACATGTACAACATGCATGCACGTGTGCGTCTTTTCCTGCTCTCGCTTCGATCACACACACACAAAAGACTATTTTAAGGGAGTTTGTCATGCGGGAGTAAATGTTTCAAAGGCCACGTTGTCCAACCGGAGGTCTGCCGTTAAACATGTTGCCATGCTGGAGACACCATGACATACTTTAAGACCACCTTTGTGCCAGTGAAGTTGTCACGTTGTGTAAATGGTAAATAAAAACAGAATACAATGATTTGCAAATCCTTTTCAACTTATATTCAATTGAATAGACTGCAAAGACAACATATTTAACCTTCAAACTGGTAAACTTTGTTATTTTTTTGGCAAATATTAGCTCATTTGGAATTTAATGCCTGCAACATGTTTCAAAAAAGCTGGCACAAGTGGCAAAAAAGACGGAGAAAGTTGAAGAATGCTCATCAAGCACTTATTTGGAACATCCCACAGGTGAACAGGCTAATTTGGGAACAGGTGGGTGCCATGATTGGGTATAAAAGTAGCTTCCATGAAATGCTCAGTCATTCACAAACAAGGACGGGGGCGAGGGTCACCACTTTGTCAACAAATGTATGAGCAAATTGTTTAACCCTGTAAGACCCAAATATAGAAAAACATTTAAAAAAAACAAACATTTGACCTTTCAGATGTTGTTGCAGGAGGCATTTGATGCAGAAATTGAAGAGTTAAAAAAAAATGTTT
This sequence comes from Entelurus aequoreus, assembly GCF_033978785.1. Taxonomy (NCBI): domain Eukaryota; kingdom Metazoa; phylum Chordata; class Actinopteri; order Syngnathiformes; family Syngnathidae; genus Entelurus; species Entelurus aequoreus. Next base: position 1,304,526 of record NC_084743.1, read on the forward strand.
ATGTATGTTTTTAGAGAAATGTAATATTGCAACCTTGGGCTTTGATGGGAGCAGAATTTCTGTATTTGTGCTCACGTTGTCTGAACAACTAAGGGTTCATTTGCTTAGCCCCATAACGGTACAGTATATACCATTAATAATAATCACACATTAGTTATATTTTTATGAAGTCATTTATTACAAATATAAAAAAAATATGAAACAAAATAAAACTCTTAAAAAACGTTTATAACAACAACAATTATATAACAAGCTCTAAATTAAATTTGATGCACCTGTTCCACAATAACTACATATGCACATGCTCTAGACATTGTAATAACAACCCAAAAAAATATAAAAGACATTTTAATTACTTGAATCTGATGAATCCAGTCCAATGAAACAAATAGATTTTGTTCGAAGGAAACCTTGAGAGGTTGTGTGACTTGTAAACAAATGTACGATCCGATAGCCTTGTGAGACTGAACAATAAGACCCAATGACTATGTAAATGTGGTAAAAAAAAAAAATATATATATAACAGATTGTTTTTTACGATGGTTAAAGGTAACGTTGTAATTTTACAACTAGGGGTGTTACAGGGTTAAGGACAACGGTTTTCAACCAAGAAATTTAGGGATTTCACCATCTACGCTCCGTAATATCGTCAAAAGGTTCAGAGAATCTGGAGAACTCACTGCACGTAAGCCATGATATTACGGACCTTGGATCCCTCAGGCGGTACTGCATCAAAAAGCCACATCAGTGTGTAAAGGATATCACCACATGGGCTCAGGAACACTTCAGAAAACCACTGTCAGTAACTACAGTTTGATGCTACATCTGTAAGTGCAAGTTAAAACTCTACTTTGCAAAGCCAAAGCCATTTATCAACAACACCCAGAAAGGCCGCCGGCTTCGCTGGGCACCGAGCTCATCTAAGATGGACTGATACAAAGTAGAAAAGTGTTCTGTGGTCTGACGAGTCCACATTTCAAATTGTTTTTGGAAACTGTGGACGTCGTGTCCTCCGGAACAAAGAGGAAAAGAACCATCCGGATTGTTCTAGGCGCAAAGTGTAAAAGGCAGCATGTGTGATGGTATGGGGGTGTATTAGTGCCCAAGACATGGGTAATACACGTCTGTGAAGGCACCATTAATGCTGAAAGGTACATACAGGTTTTGGAGCAACATATGTTGCCATCCAAGCAACGTTATTGTCAGGTTCAAACACTGATGACATCTATTAAACAAGACAAGAAGCAAAGAATCAAACAGAGGCAGAGTTAAATTTTGCTCAATTGGGGAGAAACGTGTCAACCTGTAACCTCTCACAGTGTCACCCACGCTCTGGCGAAAGATTGTACGCCACCTCTTTTTATTTGGACTTTCCCCGTCTACATATTAACAACATCTGTTTCTAAAGGAATGGGGAGTACCGTGTTTCCTTGAATTGGCGCCGGGAATATGGTATTCGCATGCCTAGAATTACAGCCGGGTCAAACTCGTTTCGCAAAAATAATTAGCGCATGCTTGGCACTTCCGCAGGGTCCAATATGAGTCATTAAATGACTCCCGCCTCCTGGTGGTAGAGGGCGCTAGTGATCCTTCTTGCGACTGCTGGTGCTGCAGAAGAAGACAACACCAGCAAGAGTGCGCAGCCATTGTTTTACCATGGAGGATTACATATCTAAAATAAAACAGTTTTCTAAACTGGACTTTCAACCGAAGCAGGAGGTAATACTTAAAAGGAAGATCTCCATCGAGACAGAGAGACTTTTAAAACTGAAGGAAGACTTCTATATCGATGCTTTTCTTCAAAAGGAGCTGGCATGGACTCATTTATACCTAAAGGTAAGACCATAATAACGTTGTTTTTAAATTAAATGTGCTTTTCGTGATAAGGTAAGCGCCGGAGTGAGAAGAGGTTTTAAAATAATTCGTGCATGCATGGCCATCTCGCAGGCTTCTGGTAAGCGCCGGAGTGACAGGAGGTTTTAAATTAATTAGCGCCCCTGCGTCTATTCAAGGAAATACGGTATGTAAACAGTCAATTGTTTTCGGTCACATTAACACAAAAGAAAAAGATGCCTCGGGCTTGGGCTAGTCCTGGATTCATCTTGAGCAGGTCTTCGATGACAATAGATAACCCTCTCCCGTCTCTTTCCATCGTACACAATGGAATTTTCCAAGCCTTTGCTTGGTGCAACAAAGTTCATTGGGAACTCAGAACGGAAAGCTTTTTGATCATTTACATACAATTTTTCTGACAGTTATCATGGACGCCCCTGCTTATTTCAGCAAGACAATGCCAAGCCACGTGTTACATCAACGTGGCTTCGTAGTAAAAGAGGGCGGGTACTAGACTGGCCTGCCTGTTTGTGATTATGTGCAAAAAAAACCAACAAGTTTCTCAATTCAAACATGAAATATCTTGTCTTTGCAGTCTATTCAGTTGAGTATAAGTTCCGAAAAGGATTTGCAAATCATTGTATTCTGTTTTTATTTACCGTTTACACAACGTGACAACTTCACCGGTTTTGGGTTTTGTAAATACGAGCGAAGGAACGGGCAAAAAAGGGAAAGGAGGTAACTCCCTAACGAGATTAAAATTACATGGCCATGTTGTGCGGGTGATGAATCTTTCAAGAGGCCACGTTGTTGTTCAGCCAAAAGTAAGAGATATGTTGGAAGATGTTGGGGTGTAAAGCACAAAATTATTCATGATTTTGTGCTTTACACCCCAACATAATTATAATAATAATAATAATATATATAATAATAATATATATAATATAATATATATATAATATATATAATATAATATATATATATATATATATATATATATATATATATATATATATATATATATAATATAATATATATATAATATAATATAATATATATAATATAATAATTTAATATATATAATATAATAATATATAATAATAATAATAATAATAATATATATAATAATAATAATAATTATAATAATAATAATAATAATATACATAATAATAATAATAATAATAATTGTGCAAAGTTAGCCTGACACGCTAAAGGAGGGAGCCCCTCCGCCCCAGCCCCCGCCCCTATGTGCCGAGTGGATGAACTCTTCCATCAAGCATGAAGAGAGTTTCTGCACAGTAGGGACCTTCCTCATACCCTCGCTTCCTTCCTCCGCTGCGTCTCCTTGGCGACGGGACTCTTTCCTCCTCCTCCTCCAGGCCGGCTGCCATCGATCCAGGAAGGATGGAGTTATCGCTGATGGCCTCACAGGTCAGTGGGAGACTTTTTTTCTCCATGATTTAGTTTAACGAAAAGACTTGTGGAATGTTTCTATGAAGTGGTCGGCGTGGATTGGAAGTTTTGACTAAATGTCCAAAGTCATGAAAGTGATATGAAGCGAATGCTGTAATGGTTCAGTCGTCCCTCGTGCGTCCCGGTTAAATGGTTCAAAACCCAACAGCGATGAGCGAATTTCTGCAAAGTAGCAATTTTTATTTAAAAATTAAATATTTTCATAGTTGGAGAATTTAAAAAATGGTTTGCAACTAGGGATGTCCGATAATATCGGCCGATAAATGCTTTAAAATGTAATATCGGAAATTATCGGTATCGGTTTTTTATTATCGGTATCGTTTTTTTTTTTTTTTTTTAATTAAATCAACATAAAAAACACAAGATACACTTACAATTAGTGCACCAACCCAAAAAACACCCTCCCCCATTTACACTCATTCACACAAAAGGGTTGTTTCTTTCTGTTATCAATATTCTGCTTCCTACATTATATATCAATATATATCAATACAGTCTGCAAGGGATACAGTCCGTAAGCACACATGATTGTGCGTGCTGCTGGTCCACTAATAGTACTAACCTTTAACAGTTAATTTTACTCATTTTCATTAATTACTAGTTTCTATGTAACTGTTTTTATATTGTTTTACTTTCTTTTTTATTCAAGAAAATGTTTTTAATTTAGTTATCTTATTTTTTTTTATTTTAAAAAGGACATTATCTTCACCATACATGGTTGTCCAAATTGGG
>NC_084743.1:1321063-1391063 GCF_033978785.1 Entelurus aequoreus
AAAAACGGAAGGACAAAGAGGCAAGCAAAATACCGATCGGCAGGTTTATTGAAGGGCCTAATTGAAACTAGCAACAGGTGTGCTACTGTGGCTCCGCCCCCTGCACCTCCAGAAGGCTCCAGGGAAAAAACGGATGCTGCACCCTGCTTTTTGCCTCGCAGGCGTGACACCAAACGAACGAGTGCAGCGTTCGTACAGAAAGACACGGTTTGCTCCTAAATCGAAAAGTTTGCAATTTAGTAAATCCTAAATCAAGGTTCCGCTGTGTTATTATCATTTTTTGTCTATTTTCATCACCTAAGCACGATAGGAGTTACAGTGACAAAATGTTTTTGTTTGATGGCGGCGGATTAGGATTAGGATAATCCCCTCTGTTCGGACATGTATCATTTGATGTATCTTTGTATTACACGGTGGCTCCCGGGTGTATCAAACCATCACATTCTTCACACGCCAACGATAGTTCAAGTAGCAGAAGAGTGGAAAAGCAAGTTGACTTTATACACTTATTAGTCTTTCATTGCATCCATTATACCAGGGGGGTCCAAAGTGCGGCCCGGGGGCCATTTGCGGCCCCATTGAAAAAAATTAAAAACATAAAAAGTAGAGATGTACGATAATATCGGTCTGCCAATATTAAAAAAAAACAAAAAAAAACAAAACAAAAAAAAAACCGATACTGATGATAAAAAAAACTGATACCGATAATTTCCGATATTGCATTTTAACGCATTTATCGGTCTGCCGATACTATCGGCCGATAAATGCGTTAAAATGTAATATCTGAAATTATCGGTATCTGTTTTTTTATTATCAGTATCGTTTTTTAAAAAAAATAAATCCACATAAAAAACACAAGATACACTTACAATTAGTGCACCAACCCAAAAAACCTCCCTCCCCCACTCACACTCATTCACACAAAAGGGTTGTTTCTTTCTGTTATTAATATTCTGGGGCCGTACTTATCAAGCTTCTTAGAATTACTCCTAAGAAGTCTGCTAAGAGTTGACTTAAGAGTAAATAAATTATTCGCTGAAAGTTAGTTATCGAGCGTCTTACTCACACTTTCATGCAGACACATGCAGAAATCAACAAGGAATCGAAAAGTATTAAATCTGTGACAAAAATAATATCCACTCTGTCTAAACGATACCGTTTGATCAGCTGCTCGTCATAAAAAAAAAACAAAAAAACATTGTTCCGTTCCCTTAACGTTGGCGCACGTCTCTCTCGCCTCAGTGCCATCCCCTGCTGGCAACTCCTAACCACTTAAGACACCTCTGAAGGTCTCTTAAATATCGTGGAGAGTAGGAGTGATTCTTAGACTTAAGAACGTTGATAAAAAGCTTTTATTCTTAAGTTTGATTGTAGGACTAAATTTCGCAAATTCTCAGGACTTAAGTGTAAAATGGCACTCTAAGAAGCTTGATAAGTACGACCCCTGGTTCCTACATTATATATCAATATATATCAATACAGTCTGCAAGGGATACAGTCCGTAAGCACACATGATTGTGCGTGCTGCTGGTCCACTAATAGTACTAACCTTTAACAGTTAATTTTACAAATTTTCATTAATTACTAGTTTCTATGTAACTGTTTTTATATTGTTTTACTTTCTTTTTTATTCAAGAAAATGTTTTTAATTTATTTATCTTATTTTATTTGATTCATTTTTAAAAAAAAGTACCTTATCTTCACCATACCTGGTTGTCCAAATTAGGCATAATAATGTGTTAATTCCACGACTGTATATATCGGTTGATGTCGGTATCGGTTGATATCGGTATCGGTAATTAAAGAGTTGGACAATATCGGCATATCGGATATCGGCAAAAAGCCATTATCGGACATACCTAATAAAAAGTGGTATAAAAGGGCAAACCGGTGAAATGTAACAATAAAATGTTGCAATGTTGACTCTAATAACACAAAGCTGCCATGCAGGATGTTTCTTTCTTTAAAAAAAATAATATTTAATCAAAATCAACATCATTATGAATTATTGAGGCTACAATTACGTCACATTAAATATTCCACTTTGAGATATTTTTTGGGGGGGAAAATGTAGCATATTTTGTGTTTGATAAAAATAAATAATAATATATAAAAAACTGAGCTGTTTTTTTAAATGAAGGGGCCTAAAACAAACAAACAAAAAACATAAACAACAATAAAGCTTATAATTGACAAATAGATCTGAAATTGATCTCCAGATTATTGTGTTAAAAGTAAACAGTAAAAAAAAAATTATAATTTATTTTTTAACACTTTTTAAAGTATTTTTTAACACCCTTTTGGATCCCCAATCATTTTAGTGTGATTTGTTTTTAAAGTGTCATTGCTCAAATAATAATAATGAATTAAAATCAACGTCATTATGAATTATTGAGACTTCAATTACGTCACATTAAATTTTCCACTTTGTGATATGCTTTTGGGGAAAATGTTGCATATTTTGTGTTTGCCGTATAAAAAAACGGAGCTGTCTTTTTTTAAAAAGAAGGGCCTAAAACGAACAAACAAAAAACATAAACAACAATAAAACTTAAAATTGACGGATTGATCTGAAGTTGATCTCGAGATTATTGTGTAAAAAGTAAACAGCAAAAAAATTTAATTTTTTTTTTTTTAACACTTTTTAAAGTTTTTTTTAACACCCTTTTGGATCCCCAATCATTTTAGTGTGATTTGTTTTTAAAGTGTCATTGCTCAAAAAATAATAATGAATTAAAATCAACGTCATTATGAATTATTGAGGCTCCAATTACGTCACATTAAATATTCCACTTTGAGACATTTTTTGGGGGGAAAATGTTGCATATTTTGTGTTTGATAAAAATAAATAATAATATATAAAAAACTGAGCTGTTTTTTTAAATGAAGGGGCCTAAAATGAACAAACAAAAAACATAAACAACAATTAAGCTTATAATTGACAAATAGATCTGAAATTGATCTCCAGATTATTATGTTAAAAGTAAACAGCAAAAAAAAAATTATTTTTTATTTTTTAACACTTTTTAAAGTTTTTTTAACACCCTTTTGGATCCCCAATCATTTTAGTGTGATTTGTTTTTAAGTGTCATTGCTCAAAAAATAATAATGAATTAAAATCAACGTCATTATGAATTATTGAGGCTCCAATTACGTCACATTAAATATTCCACTTTGAGATATTTTTTGGGGGGAAAATGTTGCATATTTTGTGTTTGATAAAAATAAATAATAATACATAAAAAACTGAGCTGTTTTTTTGTAAATGAAAGGGCCTAAAACGAACAAACAAAAAACATAAAAAACAATAAAACTTAAAATTGACGGATTGATCTGAAGTTGATCTCGAGATTATTGTGTTAAAAGTAAACAGTAAAAAAAAAAAAAAAAATTATTTTTTAACACTTTTTAAAGTTTTTTTTAACACCCTTTTGGATCCCCAATCATTTTAGTGTGATTTGTTTTTAAGTGTCATTGCTGAAAAAATAATAATGAATCAAAATCAATGTCATTATAAATGATTGACATATTCAAGGCTTCAATTACGTCACATCAAATTTTCCACTTTGAGATATGTTTTTGGGGAAAATTTTGCATTTTTTGTGTTTGCCATATAAAAAAATTAGCTGTTTTTTTTTTTAAAAGAAGGGCCTAAAACGAACAAACAAAAAAACATAAACAACAATAAAACTTAAAATTGACGGATTGATCTGAAGTTGATCTCGAGATTATTGTGTTAAAAGTAAACAGTACAAAAAAATTATAATTTATTTTTTAACACTTTTTAAAGTTTTTTTAACACCCTTTTGGATCCCCAATCATTTTAGTGTGATTTGTTTTTAAGTGTCATTGCTCAAAAAATAATAATGAATTAAAATCAACGTCATTATGAATTATTGAGGCTCCAATTACGTCACATTAAATATTCCACTTTGAGATATTTTTTGGGGGGAAAATGTTGCATATTTTGTGTTTGATAAAAATAAATAATAATACATAAACTCAGCTGTTTTTTTTAAAAAAGAAGGGCCTAAAACGAACAAACAAAAAACATAAACAACAATAAAACTTAAAATTGACGGATTGATCTGAAGTTGATCTCGAGATTATTGTGTTAAAAGTAAACAGTAAAAAAAAAATTATAATTTATTTTTAACACTTTTTAAAGTTTTTTTAACACCCTTTTGGATCCCCAATCATTTTAGTGCGATTTGTTTTTAAGTGTCATTGCTCAAAAAATAATAATGAATCAAAATCAATGTCATTATAAATTATTGACCTATTCAAGGCTTCAATTACGTCACATAAAATTTTCCACTTTGTGATATATTTTTGGGGAAAATGTTGCATATTTTGGGTTTGCCGTATAAAAAAACGTAGCTGTTTTTTTTAAAAAGAAGGGCCTAAAACGAACAAACAAAAAACATAAACAACAATAAAACTTAAAATTGACGGATTGATCTGAAGTTGATCTCGAGATTATTGTGTAAAAAGTAAACAGCAAAAAAATTAAAAAAATATTTTTTTAACACTTTTTAAAGTTTTTTTAACACTCTTTTGGATCCCCAATCATTTTAGTGTGATTTGTTTTTAAGTGTCATTGCTCAAAAAATAATAATGAATTAACGTCATTATGAATTATTGAGGCTCCAATTACGTCACATTAAATATTCCAATTTGAGATATTTTTTTGGGGGAAAATGTTGCATATTTTGTGTTTGATAAAAATAAATAATAATACATAAAAAACTGAGCTGTTTTTTTTTTAAAGAAGGGCCTAAAACGAACAAACAAAAAACATGAACAACAATAAAACTTAAAATTGACGGATTGATCTGAAGTTGATCTCGAGATTATTGTGTTAAAAGTAAACAGCAAAACAATTTAAAAAATTATTTTTTTTAACACCCTTTTGGATCCCCAATCATTTTAGTGTGATTTGTTTTTAAGTGTCATTGCTCAAAAAATAATAATGAATTAAAATCAACGTCATTATGAATTATTGAGGCTCCAATTACGTCACATTAAATATTACACTTTGAGATATTTTTTTGGGGGAAAATGTTGCATATTTTGTGTTTGATAAAAATAAAAAATAATACATAAAAAACTGAGCTGTTTTTTTTAAATGAAGGGGCCTAAAACGAACAAGCAAAAAACATAAACAACAATAAAACTTAAAATTGACGGATTGATCTGAAGTTGATCTCGAGATTATTGTGTTAAAGGTAAACAGTAAAAAAAAATTATAATTTATTTTTTAACACTTTTTAAAGTTTTTTTTAACACCCTTTTGGATCCCCAATCATTTTAGTGCGATTTGTTTTTAAGTGTCATTGCTCAAAAAATAATAATGAATCAAAATCAATGTCATTATAAATTATTGACCTATTCAAGGCTTCAATTACGTCACATCAAATTTTCCACTTTGTGATATGTTTTTGGGGAAAATGTTGCATATTTTGTGTTTGCCATATAAAAAAATTAGCTGTTTTTTTTTAAAAGAAGGGCCTAAAATGAACAAACAAAAAACATAAACAACAATAAAACTTAAAATTGACGGATTGATCTGAAGTTGATCTCGAGATTATTGTGTTAAAAGTAAACAGTAAAAAAAAAATTATAATTTATTTTGTAACACTTTTTAAAGTTTTTTTTTAACACCCTTTTGGATCCCCAATCATTTTAGTGCGATTTGTTTTTAAGTGTCATTGCTCAAAAAATAATAATGAATTAAAATCAACGTCATTATGAATTATTGAGGCTCCAATTACGTCACATTAAATTTTCCACTTTGAGATATTTTTTTGGGGGAAAATGTTGCATATTTTGTGTTTGATAAAAATAAATAATAATACATAAAAAACTGAGCTGTTTTTTTTAAATGAAGGGGCCCAAAACGAACAAACAAAAAACATAAACAACAATAAAACTTAAAATTGATGGATTGATCTGAAGTTGATCTCGAGATTATTGTGTTAAAAGTAAACAGTAAAAAAAAATTATAATTTATTTTTTAACACTTTTAAAGTTTTTTTTAACACCCTTTTGGATCCCCAGTCATTTTAGTGTGATTTGTTTTTAAGTGTCATTGCTCAAAAAATAATAATGAATTAAAATCAACGTCATTATGAATTATTGAGGCTCCAATTACGTCACATTAAATATTCCAATTTGAGATATTTTTTTGGGGGAAAATGTTGCATATTTTGTGTTTGATAAAAATAAATAATAATACATAAAAAACTGAGCTGTTTTTTTTAAAAAGAAGGGCCTAAAACGAACAAACAAAAAACATGAACAACAATAAAACTTAAAATTGACGGATTGATCTGAAGTTGATCTCGAGATTATTGTGTTAAAAGTAAACAGTAAAAAAAAATTATAATTTATTTTTTTAACACTTTTTAAAGTTTTTTTTAACACCCTTTTAGATCCCCAATCATTTTAGTGCGATTTGTTTTTAAGTGTCATTGCTCAAAAAATAATAATAAATTAAAATCAATGGTGTTATGAGTTATTGCCCTTTTTAAGGCTCCAATTGTTACATCATCTCAAATATTCCACTTCAAATTTTTATTAGTGGCCTAGTGGTTAAAGTGTCCGCCCTGAGATGGGTAGGTTGCGAGTTCAAACCCCGGCCGAGTCATACCAAAGACTATACAAATGAGAGCCATTACCTCCCTGCTTGGCACTCAGCATCAAGGGTTGGAATTGGGGGGGTTAAATCACCAAAAATTATTCCCGGCGTGGCCACCGCTGCTGCTCACTGCTCCCCTCACCTCCCAGGGGGTGAACAAGGGTGATGGGTCAAATGCAGAGGACAAATTTCACCACACCGAGTGTGTGTGTGTGTGTGACAATCATTGGTACTTGAACTTTAAAATGATTCCCGGGCGCGGCCACCGCTGCTGCTCACTGCTCCCCTCACCTCCAAGGGGGTGAACAAGGGTGATGGGTCAAATGCAGAGGACAAATTTCACCACACCGAGTGTTTTTGTGTGTGACAATCATTGGTACTTTAACTTTAAAATGATTCCTGGGCGCGGCCACCGCTGCTGCTCACTGCTCCCCTCACCTCCAAGGGGGTGATCAAGGGTGATGGGTCGAATGCAGAGAATCATTTCGCCACACCAAGTGTTTTTGTGTGTGACAATCATTGGTACTTTAACTTTAAAATGATTCCTGGGCGCGGCCACCGCTGCTGCTCACTGCTCCCCTCACCTCCAAGGGGGTGATCAAGGCTGATGGGTCGAATGCAGAGAATCATTTCGCTACACCTAGTGTGTGTGTGTGTGTGTGACCATCATTGGTACTTTAACTTTAAAGTGATTCCCGGGCGTGGCCACGGCTGCTGCTCACTGCTCCCCTCACCTCCCAGGGGGTGATCAAGGACTTTTTAAAAATGTCATTCGCGGGTCGGACCTGGCCCGCGGGGGCCTTGACTTTGACACGTAGGCTATAGTCACAATGAAACTTGTAAAACTTGTTGCTCATCCTCTTTGTGTTCGGGCTCAAAAATATCACTTTTCCCAAAGTAATCATTGTTGGCTCTCTCTTGATTAGCATTGTTGTCGATGGGGAAGGGATCTGTGGTTCCTCCTCTACGTCACAAATCACGTGACTCTCTGACTAATTTTTTCTCTCCAAATGACTCGGGAATCTCCGTGAGATTGATATTATTTTGATGATATCTATTTACTTGAGGAGTATATTTATAGCTAGAATTCACTGAAATCAAAGGCCTACTGAAATGAATTTTTTTTATTCAAACAGGGATAGCAGATCCATTCTATGTGTCATACTTGATCATTTCGCGATATTGCCATATTTTTGCTGAAAGGATTTAGTAGAGAACATCGACGATAAAGTTCGCAACTTTTGTTCGCTGATAAAAAAAAAGCCTTGCCTGTACCGGAAGTAGCGTGACATCACAGGTTGAAAGGCTCCTCACATTTCCCCATTGTTTACACCAACAGCTAGAGAGATTCGGCCAGAGAAAGCGACGATTACCCCATTAATTTGAGCCAGGATGAAAGATTTGTGGATGAGGAACGTAAGAGTGAAGGACTAGAGTGCAGTGCAGGACGTATCTTTTTTCGCTCTGACCGTAACTTAGGTACAAGCTGGCTCATTGGATTCCACACTCTCTCCTTTTTCTATTGTGGATCACGGATTTGTACTTTAAACCACCTCGGATACTATATCCTCTTGAAAATGAGAGTCGAGAACGCGAAATGGACATTCACGGTGACTTTTATCTCCACGACAATACATCGGCGAAGCACTTTAGCTACGGAGCTAACGTGATAGCATCGTGCTCAAATGCATATAGAAACAAAAGAAATAAGCCCCTGACTGGAAGTATAGACAGAAGATCAACAATACTATTAAACCATGGACCTGTAACTACACGGTTAATTCTGTGCCGCCTGTCGAAGCCTAGCAACGACGCCATTGAAGCTAACTTAGCCACGGGACCTCGTCAGAGCTATTAAAAAACATTAGCGCTCCACCTACGCCAGCCCTCATCTGCTCATCAACACCCGCGCTCACCTGCGTTCCAGCGATCGACGGCGCGACGAAGGACTTCACCCGATCACCGATGCGGTCGGCGGCTAGCGTCGGCTAGCGCGTCTGCTATCCAAGTCAAAGTCCTCCTGGTTGTGTTGCTGCAGCCAGCCGCTAATACACCGATCCCACCTACAACTTTCTTCTTTGCAGTCTCCATTGTTCATTAAACAAATTGCAAAAGATTCACCAGCACAGATGTCCAGAATACTGTGGAATTTTGCGATGAAAACAGAGCTTTTTTGTATTGGATTCAATGTGTCCGAATACTTCCGTTTCAACCATTGACGTCACGCGCATACGTCATCATACATAGACGTTTTCAACCGGAAGTTTAGCGGAAATTTAAAATGTCACTTTATAAGTTAACCCGGCCGTATTGGCATGTGTTGCAATGTTAAGATTTCATCATTGATATATAAACTATCAGACTGCGTGGTCGCTAGTAGTGGCTTTCAGTAGGCCTTTAAAGTAGAGAAGGTTGTCTACAGTCAATTGTTGCCCTTCTTAGAGGATAATGGTATCACTGAGTTGTTCCAGTCCGGTTTTAAAGCCCTCCACAGCACAGAGTCAGCGCTTTTAAAAGTTTTTAACGATATCCTCCTGTCAACTGATTCTGGTAAATATGTTGTCCTGGTGCTTTCGACACCATCGACCACGCCACCTTAATCACTCGTCTTGAGAACTGTGTGGGCATTAAGGGCGCCGCCCTCAACTGGTTCCGGTCGTACCTAACTGACAGGAGTTTTTGTGTAAAAATAGACAGTTTTATGTCTTCCACAGCTCCTTTACCACATGGGGTCCCCCAGGGCTCAATCCTTGCCCCAATCTTATTTGAGCTTTACCTTCTCCCCCTTGGTTCTATTTTTAGGAAGTACGATATTGCATTTCATTTTTATGCCGATGATTGCCAGATCTACTTTCCCATGGCACAAAAGAACACGGTTCAACGTCTTATTGACTGCCTGCACGACATCAAAGCCTGGCTTTCAGCTAACTTCCTGAGCCTAAATGAAGACAAAACAGAAGTTATGTTGTTCGGTCCAAGTCGCTCCCCCTCCCCCAACGTTGACCTCGGCACTCTGACCCCGTATCTCAGCGACCGTGTCACAAACCTGGGGGTAAAGTTCGACTCAGATTTTAAATTCGAAAAACAAATCAGCAGCGTCGTACAAAAAAGCTTTTATCAATTACGCCAAATAGCGAAAGTGAAACCGCTTCCATCAGGACATGATCTCGAGAAACTAATCCACGCCTTTATCTCGACTCGTCTAGACTACTGTATGTAGGCATTAGCCAGGCCTCCCTCGCCCGCCTGCAGCTCGTGCAGAACTCTGCTGCTCGTCTGCTAACACAGACCCGCAGACGTGAGCACATCACCCCTATATTAGCGTCCCTTCACTGGCTCCCTGTGCGTTACAGAATCCATTTTAAACTCCTTTTATTTGTTTTTAAATGTCTAAGCAACCTCGCGCCAACATATCTCTCCGACCTCCTTCAGCCTTGCTGCCCCACCTGATCCCTAAGATCAGCCGATCAGCTGCTACTGACGGTCCCGGACACAAGGCTGAAGCGTAGAGGTGACAGAGCTTTCGCCGCTGCTGCTCCCTCCTCTCTTCCTGTTTTTAAATCTCTCTTAAAAACATACTTTTATTCCATGGCTATTAACACTGAGTGATATCCATCCTGCAATGGCGCCCCATAATACACCTGCTGTGAACCTGTTTTTATGTTTTTATATATATATATATATATTTTTTTTTTATCGTGTTCTGTTTGTGTTGTGTTGTGTTTGCTCGGTTCTCGTATTATTTTTAACCTGCCCATTGTACAGCACTTTGGCTACCCCTGTGGTAAATTTTAAATGTGCTTTATAAATAAAGTTGATTTGATTTGATTTGATTTAAAGTATTTCTTATATATCTAGAAATTAAATGGTTTTCACTTCACATGTGTGCTTATATATATATATATATATATATATAGGTCGGGCGTTGAGAAACTTACATGTATGAATATAAAACTTAGCCAATAGTATAATGAGGTTGCAAAGGTAAAATTCCTTCTCAAATGTTTTTCCGTACAGTGTAAAACCAAATATCACATCTTTTGAAACAAAGCACACATTAGTCATGAATATTGTCCAGGATGCTCCCTTTTGTCAGACGTCAACAGGAGGGCGAATGACGGGTTAGTAACGCAGGCCGCTATGTGGACGCAGCGAGGCACAGACTTAATGAAATGGAGCTTAACAGAGCATGAAACATACATAAAAGGGTTGTGTGTGCGCTCCGCACGCATACCTGGTGCTCGCCATCTTACGCTGGAATGAAGCCGGGCCCCACAGAAGCTGCCATTAAAAAGGATACAATAATAGAGAATTAGCGAAAGATTATTCCGTCGATCCAGGAAATTTCGCCAAATCACGCAAAACTTCCCCGCAAATGGCCCACAAATGTGTCTCTGAGCGGCACTCAAACACTTTGTTTCCTGTGTAAAAAAACAACAATATGTAACCATTGTCATCCTACCGCTTAGCTCAGGGGCCGTACTTATCAAGCTTCTTAGAGTGCCATATTACACTTAAGTCCTGAGAATTTGCGAAATTTAGTCCTACTCTCAAACTTAAGAATAAAAGCTTTTTATCAACGTTCTTAAGTCTAAGAATCACTCCTACTCTCCACGATATTTAAGAGACCTTCAGAGGTGTCTTAAGTGGTTAGGAGTTGCCAGCAGGGGATGGCACTGAGGCGAGAGAGACGTGCGCCAACGTTCAGGGAACGGAACAATGTTTTTTTTTTTTTGATGACGAGCAGCTGATCAAACGGTATCGTTTAGACAGAGCGGATATTATTTTTGTCACAGATTTAATACTTTTCGATTCCTTGTTGATTTCTGCATGTGTCTGCAGTGGGCTAGTATATATAGAGCCACCCACACCAGTTTCAAATTAGTTGCCTAATTAATGAATTGGAAAGAAAATGTTATGACAGTAGCGTATGTGTGTGGCCGTGAGGTGAGTGACGTCAGTGAGTGTGTGGGCGATAGAAGAGAGGGAGCGTGAGTGCCGGCGGGGACTAGTTTGTTTTGTATTATTTTGTAGTTTATTGTCAAAATATACACTCCCATTGTCCACTTAAATATTTCCAAGATATTTCTTTATTCTTAGACAACGGATTCCCTTCCGTGATTGGTCATTTCTATGGACACAGAAATGACGTCACCTAAAATTGCGTTTACGGCACATAGTAATGTCGTAATTCAGCTCTGAGTGTGACACTTAAGATTCAGTCCTACACTTCGCTGAAAGTGTGAGTAAGACGCTTGATAACTAACTTTTAAGTGCAGCTTTCAGCGAAGAATTTATTTACTCTTAAGTCAACTCTTAGCAGACTTCTTAGGAGTAATTCTAAGAAGCTTGATAAGTACGGCCCCAGACCTACTTCCTGTCTGCAGCGCTAAGCCTTCTGGGTAATGTCACATCTAAAGTGCATCCGGAGAGTACTCACAGCGCTTCACTTCTTCCACCTTCTGTCATGTTACAGCCTTCTTCCAAAATACAATGATTTCATGTTTGTCCTCAAAATTCTACACACAATAACCTTTTTTTTTTTTCAAGTTTCGCAAATGTATCCAAAAAAACCCCCTAAAATGTACACAATCAATCAATCAATCAATCAATCAATCAATCAATCAATCAATCAAAGTTTATTTATATAGCCCTAAATCACGAGTGTCTCAAAGGGCTGCACAAGCCACAACGACATCCTGGGCTCAGATCCCACATAAGGGCAAGGAAAAACTCAACCCAATGGGAGGAGATGTGGGGACTACACACCATACATTTTGGTACCGGTACCGAAATGTATTTCGATGCTTTTCTAAATAAAGGTGACCACAAAAATGGCATTACTGGCTTTATTTTAACCAAAAATCTTAGGGTACATTAAACATATACAAACCCTGTTTCTGTCATGTCTGTGTTCATGTTTTTGTTTGGCCATGTGCTGTTTTGTTTTTTGGACACTTCCTTAGTTCCTGGTTTCACTTCCTGGTTTTGTTTGTCACCATAGCAACCATTAGTTTCACCTGTTCCACGTTTGGACTCACACACACCTGTCTCACGTTTTCACAGTCATGTCATGCACCTGTTCACAGTTAGTCACGCACCTGTTTTCACTTATCATGTCACTATATAGGCTTTTCTGTTTCTGTTGTTCGTCCTGGCGACATCACCCATTCATGCCATGTCCACAGTTCCTTGTCACGTTAGTTCTTGTTTCATCTCTTGTCACGTAAGTTTTTGTTTGTTTAATGTTCATAGTTCTCCGCCATGGTGCGCGCCTTTTGTTTTCCTAGTCAAGTTTTTTACCTCCTCTGTGAGCGCCTTTTGTTTGTACCTTTGGTTTGAGTTTATAGTAATAATTAAACTATGTCTTTACCTGCACGCCACGTCCGTTCCAATTCTTTTGCACCACGGGAGAGCAAACCACGCCAAAGACCTAGTTATGACAGATGTCGCCAGCATAAGAGCTCTCCCGCAAAAAATTTGGACCATTTTGACGAGGCAACGTGGGAGGTCCTCCGCGCGATGGAGGAAGAGACACTCCGCCATTCCCCCATGGAGCGCAGGGATCTCATGTGGGGTCCGACCGGCAAACTGGTGCCGATCAGCTCCCTTTGGCCCGGGGACGTTGGCACGTCATCCCTGTCCCGGAAGCGGCGCTCCAGACCGAGGATGTCAGGGAAGGTGAGCGGACAGCACGCTGCGCTCCTGCAGGCTCCTCCCCCTCCGGGCGAAAATGGAAATCAGCCAGCCTGGCAGCTCAAGGAGCACGCCACAGACCTGGAGATTGTTTTCCCAAATTCTTTACCGGTTCAATCCAAGCCACCCAAATTCCATGCCCCGCCCCCCAGGACTCATGCCACACCCAAGTCAGAAATTTTTTTTTCACCCACAAAAGCCCAGGTGGGGGGGAAAGAAAGACATTTTGGACAATTTAGAGGGGAGGATTCTGCCCTCCTCCTGAACCCCCTCCGCCCACCCCAAAAGACGGTTCCAGACCGCGGGGAGCGCGTCTGGTATCCGCTCCTTGAGGGGGGGGCTAGGGCTGGGAATTGTTCAGGTGGGGTGGCTCAGCATCGTCACGCCAAGCCACAGCCTCCAGCACGACCACCACCACCTGTCTTTCGACCTGCCAAGCCACAGCCACCAGCACGACCCCCACCACCAGTCTTTCGTCACGCCAAGCCACAGCCTCCAGCACGACCCCCACCACCTGTCTTTCGACCTGCCAAGCCACAGCCACCAGCACGGCCGCCACCACCAGTTTTTCGACCATGCCAAGATCTACCTGCTCCACGCCCAGCTCCACGCCAAGCGCCACCAGTACCTGCTCCACGTCAAGCGCCACCAGTACCTGCTCCACGTCAAGCGCCACCAGTACCTGCTCCACGCCAAGCGCCATCAGTACCTGCTCCACGTCAAGCGCCACCAGTACCTGCTCCACGCCAAGCGCCGCCAGTCGCAGCCCCACGCCGCCAAGTGCCGCCCGTGGCTGCCCCACGCCGCCAAGTGCCGCCCGTGGCTGCCCCACGCCGCCAAGTGCCGCCCGTGGCTGTCCCACGCCAAGACCAAAGCCAAGACCAAGACCCGCCAAGTGACCAAGACCAAGACCCGCCAAGTGACCAAGACCAAGACCCGCCAAGTGACCGAGACCAAGACCAACCATGTCAACACCAAGACCAAGTCCAAGACCAACTACGCCAAGACCAAGACCAACCACGCCGAGTCCAAGACCAAGACCAACCACGCCAAGTCCAAGACCAAGACCAACCACGCCAAGACCAAGTCCAAGACCAAGACCCAGACCCTCGCCAAGACCAAGACCAAGACCCATGCCAAGACCAAGACCCTCGTCAAGACCCGCCACGCCAAGCTTCGCCGCCTGACGCACCACGCCAAGCTTCGCCGCCTGACGCACCACGCCAAGCTTCGCCGCCTGCCACGACAACGCGCCCACCTCCTCGTCGGCCAAGGATGTGGCCTTTCCATGGGCGTCCGCCACGCCAGGTGCGCCGACCTCCTCGTCTGCCACGAATGTGGCCATTCCCAGGTCGCCCACCTCGTCAGGTTCAGCGGCGGTCTACCCGCCGCCGCCACCTGACTCTGCCCCGGTGGATTCGGGGACACCTGGTCTGGCGACCCACCGCCATGTCCCCCTCCCCCCCTCCCATGACTCTTGATCCTGTTTTTTGTTTTTGGACATCTGGGATCTGTCCGTAAGGGGGGGGTTCTGTCATGTCTGTGTTCATGTTTTTGTTTGGCCATGTGCTGTTTTGTTTTTTGGACACTTCCTTAGTTCCTGGTTTCACTTCCTGGTTTTGTTTGTCACCATAGCAACCATTAGTTTCACCTGTTCCACGTTTGGACTCACACACACCTGTCTCACGTTTTCACAGTCATGTCATGCACCTGTTCACAGTTAGTCACGCACCTGTTTTCACTTTTCATGTCACTATATAGGCTTTTCTGTTTCTGTTGTTCGTCCTGGCGACATCACCCATTCATGCCATGTCCACAGTTCCTTGTCACGTTAGTTCTTGTTTCATCTCTTGTCACGTAAGTTTTTGTTTGTTTAATGTTCATAGTTCTCCGCCATGGTGCGCGCCTTTTGTTTTCCTAGTCAAGTTTTTTACCTCCTCTGTGAGCGCCTTTTGTTTGTACCTTTGGTTTGAGTTTATAGTAATAATTAAACTATGTCTTTACCTGCACGCCACGTCCGTTCCAATTCTTTTGCACCACGGGAGAGCAAACCACGCCAAAGACCTAGTTATGACAGTTTCCATATGAGTTGGGAAATTGTGTTAGACGTAAATATAAACGGAATACAATGATTTGCAAATCATTTTCAACCCATATTCAATTGAATGCACTAAAAAGACAAGATATTTGATGTTCAAACTCATAAACTTTATTTTTTTTTTTGCAAATAATCATTAACTTAGCGAAGCCGACGGCGTTTCTGGGTGTTGTTGATAAACGGTTTTCGCCTTGCATAGGAGAGTTTTAACTTGCACTTACAGATGTAGCGACCAACTGTAGTTACTGACAGTGGGTTCCTGAAGTGTTCCTGAGCCCATGCGGTGATATCCTTTACACACCGATGTGGCTTGTCGATGCAGTACCGCCTGAGGGATGGAAGGTCACGGGCTTAGCTGCTTACGTGCAGTGATTTCTCCACATTCTCTGAACCCTTTGATGATATTATGGAGCGTGGATGGTGAAATCCCTAAATTCCTTGCAATAGCTGGTTGAGAAAGGTTTTTCTTAAACTGTTCAAGAATTTGCTCACGCATTTGTTGACAAAGTGGTGACCCTCGCCCCCGTCCTTGTTTGTGAATGACTGAGCATTTCATGGAATCTACTTTTATACCCAATCATGGCACCCACCTGTTCCCAATTAGCCTGTTCACCTGTGGGATGTTCCAAATAAGTGTTTGGTGAGCATTCCTCAACTTTATCAGTATTTATTGCCACCTTTCCCAACTTCTTTGTCACGTGTTGCTGCCATCAAATTCTAAAGTTAATGATTATTTGCACAAAAAAAAAAAGTTTATCAGTTTGAACATCAAATATGTTGAAAGAACATCAAATATGTTGTCTTTGTAGCATATTCAACTGAATATGGTTTGAAAATGATTTGCAAATCATTGTATTCCGTTTATATTTACATCTAACACCATTTCCCAACTCATATGGAAACGGGGTTTGTAATACAAAGTTTTTGTGATAATTTAGAAACAATTATTCTAACAATTACAATAGCTCAAAGAAACCGACACCTTCACGTCGCTTCCCATCCTACACAGTGGAGTTTTACAAGCCTTTTTTGATTGGTAAGACCAACGGCAGCTTTTGTCTGCTCGCCGGGAACTCATTGAAACACAACGTTTTGTGATAACTTCGATACAATTATTCTGACAACCACGATACTATACTAGCACCGGTGTACCGTAGAACCCTAGTCTGGAGTTTAACAGTATATTTTTTATTTTTCAAAATGTCCGCAACAATGTATGGATGAACAATTTGATCTTATGGCGTTCATTTTGACATCCCTAATTGTAGTTTTATGACGTTCAGCCATTGTTTGTGTACAGGAGGAGGCAGATGGGGAACAGCAGGGGTTCTAGACCTCAGGCAGGAATAAAGCGGACCTCCTTGTAGGTCCACACTATAAAACGTAACAATCATGGCGCCTTTGTGTAAAAGCGTTGAGAAAAAAAATAAATAAGTGGTGGTTATGAAAGCAGGACGTCGCTCACAGATGCCAGCGAATGCTCGCTGCTCGTCTGTCCGCCTCCGGCCAAAACTCACCCAGCCGTGGAACACGTGTGGTCGTCCTCTCGTCTCGCCCTCGCTCCGACCGCCACTTCTTGGCCCCGCCTACTTTTACACCTCTCACTTCTCTCACTTCCCGAACTCGGTCCGCCTTATTTCCCAGCCCCCCCCCCCCAAGGAGTGTTTTCTTTTCATCACAATACGTCGCAAAGATGAGTTTATTCCGCTCGCACACGTGAGAGAAAATCCAAGTTGTTCCTCAGAGATCTTTTAACCGTCCAATCGTCTCATGGAATACAGTTAGAGCAGGCCCGGGCCATTATTTTGACTCGGGGGGGCCAAATTAAGAGAAAAAAATGTGTCCGGGGGCCGTTATATCTATTTTTAGAAACACAATAATATTAATAATAATAATACAAAACCTCACAATAATGTCTGATTGAATGCTAAAAACGTTACGACAGACCGCCTTAAAAAACAGAATGGAATTTTTATTTTTTTTACTGAATGTGACACCCAGAATGTACGTGAAAATAAAGAAAGTGGGATTTACAATATTAAATACAAACGATAAAACACTGAATATTGACAACTAGGGCTGCAACAACTCATCGATTAAATCGATTAAAATTGATTATAAAAATAGTTGGCGATTAATTCAGTCGTCGATTCGTTGGGTCTATGCTATGCGCATGCGCAGAGGCAATTTATTTTTTATTTTTTTATTTTTTTATTTATAAACTGCAACATGTACAAACAGCTGAGAAACAATAATCAAAATAAGTATGGTGCCAGTATGCTGGGTTTTTTCTCAATAAAATACTGGAAAGGATAGAAATGTAGTTTGTCTCTTTTATTCGAATATTAATCGATTAACCGAAGTAATAATCGACAGATTAATCGATGATCAAATTAATCCTTAAACGTTATTTTATGTGGGCCGCTAAAGCCTGAAAATAATATGCGTTAATAAAATGCTTAATCTTTTCTCGCTAAATATATTTGTTCTTTCCCTTTTGACGTTCAAAATCATGTACTGCATGCAATTGCATGTCTCTTAAAATCCAAAATGATCAAAATCAAAATAAATTATTATCATGTATTCCAAAAATGTGTTAAAATAAAGATAAATACTGTATTTTTTAAATTTTTTTTTACCGTAAAATCAACTTTAGTACTGTTTTTTTCCCCATTTACAGTACGACACTAAAACATAAAAATTAAAAAAATAAACATTAAAACAACAACCAATTTGGGCTAAAAATAAAATATCCGATTTTTTTTATTTATTTATATGTTTTTTTTGTTTTTTTATTTATTATATATTTTTTAGCAGTTTGAAATAACACCCACACAACATATTACTCTTTGCAAAATAATTTTATGTGGCCGGCGAAAGGCTGGAAATAATATGCATTAATAAAATGCTTAATCTTTTCTCGCTAAATATATTTGTTCCTTCCCCTTTGACGTTCAAAATCATGTACTGCATGCAATTGCATGTCTCTTAAAATCCAAAATTATCAAAATCAAAATATTCTATTATCATGTATTCCAAAAATGTGTTAAAATAAAGATAAATACTGTATTTTTTTTTTTTTTTTTTTACCGTAAAATCAACTTTAGTACTGTTTTTTTCCCCATTTACAGTACGACACTAAAACATAAAAATTAAAAAAATAAACATTAAAACAACAACCAATTTGGGCTAAAAATAAAATATCCGATTTTTTTTATTTATTTATATGTTTTTTTTGTTTTTTTATTTATTATATATTTTTTAGCAGTTTGAAATAACACCCACACAACATATTACTCTTTGCAAAATTATTTTATGTGGCCGGCGAAAGGCTGGAAATAATATGCATTAATAAAATGCTTAATCTTTTCTCGCTAAATATATTTGTTCCTTTCCTTTTGACGTTAAAAATCATGTACTGCATGCAATAGCATATCTCTTGAAATCCAAAATGATCAAAATCAAAATATATTATTATCATGTATTCCAAAAATGTGTTAAAATAAAGATAAATACTGTATTTTTAAATTTTTTTTTTTTTTACCGTAAAATCAACTTTAGTACTGTTTTTTTTCCCATTTACAGTAAGACACTAAAACATAAAAAATAAAAAATAAACATTAAAACAACAACCAATTTGGGCTAAAAATAAGATATCCGATTTTTTTTATTTATTTATATGTTTTTTTTGTTTTTTTATTTATTATATATTTTTTAGCAGTTTGAAATACCACCCACACAACATATTACTCTTTGCAAAATTATTTTATGTGGCTGGCGAAAGCCTCGTAATAATATGCATTAATAAAATGCTTAATCTTTTCTCGCTAAATATATTTGTTCCTTTCCTTTTGACGTTAAAAATCATGTACTGCATGCAATAGCATATCTCTTAAAATCCAAAATGATCAAAATCAAAATATATTATTATCATGTATTCCAAAAATGTGTTAAAATAAAGATAAATACTGTATTTTTTTAATTTTTTTTTTACCGTAAAATCAACTTTAGTACTGTTTTTTCCCCATTTACAGTAAGACACTAAAACATAAAAAATAAAAAATAAACATTAAAACAACAACCAATTTGGGCTAAAAATAAAATATCGGATTTTTTTTATTTATTCATATGTTTTTTTATTTTTTTATTTATTATATATTTTTTAGCAGTTTGAAATAACACCCACACAACATCTTACTCTTTGCAAAATTATTTTATGTGGCTGGTGAAAGGCTGGAAATAATATGCGTTAATAAAATGCTTAATCTTTTCTCGCTAAATATATTTGTTCCTTCCCTTTTGACGTTAAAAATCATGTACTGCATGCAATTGCATATCTCTTAAAATCCAAAATTATCAAAATATTATATTATCATATATTCCAAAAATGTGTTAAAATAAAGATAAATACTGTATTTTTTTAATTTTTACCGTAAAATCAACTTTAGTACTGTTTTTTCCCCCCATTTACAGTAAGACACTAAAACATAAAAAATAAAAAATAACATTAAAACAACAACCAATTTGGGCTAAAAATTAAATATCAGATTTTTTAAAATTTATTTATATGTTTTTTTTGTTTTTTTAAATTTATTATATATTTTTTAGCAGTTTGAAATAACACCCACACAACATCTTACTCTTTGCAAAATTATTTTATGTGGCCGGCAAAAGCCTGGAAATAATATGCGTTAATAAAATGCTTAATCTTTTCTTGCTAAATATATTTGTTCTTTCCCTTTTGACATTAAAAATCATGTACTGCATGCAATTGCATATCTTTTAAAATCCAAAATGATCAAAATCAAAATATATTATTATCATGTATTCCAAAAATGTGTTAAAATAAAGATAAATACTGTATTTTTTTTAATTTTTTTTACCGTAAAATCAACTTTAGTACTGTTTTTTTCCCCCATTTACAGTAAGACACTAAAACATAAAAAATAAAAAATAAACATTAAAACAACAACCAATTTGGGCTAAAAATAAAATATCCGATTTTTTTTTATTTATTCATGGTTTTTTTTGTTTTTTATTTATTATATTTTTTTTAGCAGTTTGAAATACCACCTACACAACATATTACTCTTTGCAAAATTATTTTATGTGGCCGGCGAAAGGCTGGAAATAATATGCATTAATAAAATGCTTAATCTTTTCTCGCTAAATATATTTGTTCCTTCCCTTTTGACGTTCAAAATCATGTACTGCATGCAATTGCATGTCTCTTAAAATCCAAAATTATCAAAATCAAAATATTATATTATCATATATTCCAAAAATGTGTTAAAATAAAGATAAATACTGTATTTTTAAAAAATTTTTTTTACCGTAAAATCAACTTTAGTACTGTTTTTTCCCCATTTACAGTAAGACACTAAAACATAAAAAATAAAAAATAAACATTAAAACAACAACCAATTTGGGCTAAAAATAAAATATCAGATTTTTTTAATTTATTCATATGTTTTTTTATTTTTTTATTTATTATATATTTTTTAGCAGTTTGAAATAACACCCACACAACATCTTACTCTTTGCAAAATTATTTTATGTGGCTGGCGAAAGGCTGGAAATAATATACGTTAATAAAATGCTTAATCTTTTCTCGCTAAATATATTTGTTCCTTTCCTTTTGACGTTAAAAATCATGTACTGCATGCAATTGCATATCTCTTAAAATCCAAAATGATCAAAAAACTAAATATTATATTATCATGTATTCCAAAAATGTGTTAAAATAAAGATAAATACTGTATTTTTTTCATTTTTTTTTTTACCGTAAAATCAACTTTAGTACTGTTTTTTTTCCCATTTACAGTAAGACACTAAAACATAAAAAAATAAAAAATAAACATTAAAACAACAACCAATTTGGGCTAAAAATAAAATATCAGATTTTTATTTATTTATTCATATGTTTTTTAAATTTTTTATTTATTACATATTTTTTAGCAGTTTGAAATACCACCTACACAACATCTTACTCTTTGCAAAATTATTTTATGTGGCCGGCGAAAGGCCGGAAATAATATGCGTTAATAAAATGCTTAATCTTTTCTCGCTAAATATATTTGTTCCTTCCCTTTTGACGTTAAAAATCATGTACTGCATGCAATTGCATATCTCTTAAAATCCAAAATGATCAAAATCAAAATATATTATTATCATGTATTCCAAAAATGTGTTAAAATAAAGATAAATACTGTATTTTTTTTAATTTTTTTTACCGTAAAATCAACTTTAGTACTGTTTTTTTCCCATTTAAAGTAAGACACTAAAACATAACAAATAAAAAATAAAAATTAAAACAACAACCAATTTGGGCTAAAAATAAAATATCAGATTGTTTTAATTTATTTATATGTTTTTTTTAGTTTTTTATTTATTATATATTTTTTAGCAGTTTGAAATACCACCTACACAACATCTTACTCTTTGCAAAATTATTTTATGTGGAAATAATATGCATTAATAAAATGCTTAATCTTTTCTTGCTAAATATATTTGTTCTTTCCCTTTTGACGTTAAAAATCATGTACTGCACGCGATTGCATATGTTTTAAAATTTAATATTATCAAAATAAAAATATTCAATCATGTGTTCCAAAAATATTTTTTTGTTAAAATAAAGATAAATACTGTACTTAAATATCTGCTTGACTTATGATTTCAAAACAAATGATCAAGCAAATTGTAGACTGTAAAACTGACAATAGATTATACGGTTCAATTGAGTTTTTTACTGTGAAAATCAACTTTGGTATTGTTTTTTTTCCATATACAGTAAGACACTAAAACATGAAAAAAAACAAAAAAACTTTAAAACAACAAGCAATATGGGCTAAAAATAAAGTATCTGATTTAAAAAAAAAAAAAAGTTTTTTGCCTATTTCCCCCTTTTAAAAAAAAAAAAAGAAACCAATGAATACAAATGACAGAAAAATGTGCATGTTTTTTTTATTTTGTATATATATATATATGTATATATATATATTTTAAATTTGTTTAATTTTTATTTTATTTTATTGTTTTCAAAAAAATATTTTTTAAATATTTTTTATTTAATTTATTTTATTATTATTATTATTATTATTTTTAGTAGTTTGCAATACCACCTACACGACATCTTACTCTTTGCAAAAGTATTTTATGTGGCATAGTAACTCTATCATGCTAACGTTTTATGCTAGCTTTTTTAAGCTAATTTTGTTTGTAAAATCATGGTTTTCTGATACTTGGCGCCATCTTAGAAGTATCTTCTCTTCTACTATGTAAACATGCTAATGTTGCATGCTAGCAGTTTTGCTATTTGATTTCCTATGAACCTAAAAATAGTTGATTTTGATACTTGATGCTATCTTAGAAGTATGCTACTTTCTTCTATGTTAGCATGCCAACTTTAGCACGCTAACGTTTTATGCAATTCGCTTTCCTATGAACCTAAAAATCATTGATTTTGATAGTTGGTGCTATCTTAGAAGTATGTTACTTTCTTCTATGTTAGCATGCCAACTTTAGCATGCTAACGTTTTATGCTATTCGCTTTCCTATGAACCTAAAAATCATTGATTTTGATAGTTGGTGCTATCTTAGAAGTATGCTACTTTCTTCTATGTTAGCATGCCAACTTTAGCACGCTAACGTTTTATGCAATTCGCTTTCCTATGAGCCTAAAAATCATTGATTTTGATAGTTGGTGCTATCTTAGAAGTATGCTACTTTCTTCTATGTTAGCATGCTAACGCCACCACGTTAACATTAGCATGCTCACGTTTTATGCTGGATCTTTCCCTAATCTTATGTAATTAAACCTAAAAATCATGACTTTAGATACTTGGTGCTATCTCAGAAGTATGCTAACTCCTTCTATAATAACACCTCACACATCAATTGCAAACTACAACTATAAGCCCTCTATCTCTAGACTATCCTCTATCTCTAGACTATCTATCTCTAGACTATCCTCTATCTCTAGACTATCCCCTATCTATAGACTATCCTCTATCTTTAGACTATCCCCTATCTCTAGACTATCCTCTTATCTCTAGACTATTTATCTCTAGACTATCCTCTATCACTAGACTATCCCCTATCTCTAGACTATCCTCTATCTCTCAACTATCCCCTACCATTTGTTTTCCTTCATCCCTCCGCTTTGTGTCTCCCTAACAGATGTTTTAGGGGGAAGAGGAACATCTGGCTACGGCCGGGCTGTTTACCCTCCCCTCCTACTTTTTTTTACCCTTTTTGCTCTTTTCTTTTCATCTTTCTTTTCGTTTGAGCAGTCATTTACAGCCCTGAAATGTGTTCCCATTACTTGAAAATCATCCCTAGTTTACACCTAAAAATCATGGATTTTTTTGTAGCTAATTTTGTTTGTTCAAACCTAAAAATCATGGTTTTGTTAGCATGCTAAAGTTAGCATGCTAACATTTTATGCTAGCATTTTGTATGTTTAAACATAAAAATCATGGATTTTGATACATGGTGCCATCTTAGAAGGATGCTAACTCATCTTATTTTAGCATGCTAAAGTTAGCTTGCTAACATTTTATGCTATCATTTTGTATGTTTAAACATCAAAATAATGTTTTCTGATACTTGGCGCCATCTTAGAAGTATGTTCCCTTCTACTATGTAAACATGCTAATTTTAGCATGCTAACGTTTTGCTATTTGATTTCATATGAACCTAAAAAAAATGGATTTTGATATTTGGTGCTATATTAGAAGTATGCTACGTTCTGCCATGTTAGCATAGTAACTCTATCATGCTAACATTTTATGCTATCTTTTTTTTTTTAGCTAATTTTCTTTGTTTAAATCTAAAAACCATGGTTTTGTTAGCATGTTAAAGTTAGCTTGCTAACATTTTGTATGTTTAAACATAAAAATAATGTTTTATGATACTTGGCGCCATCTTAGAAGTATGTTCTCTTCTACTATGTAAACATGATAATTTTAGCATGCTAATATTTCATGCTAGCAGTTTTGCTATTTGATTTCGTACGAACCTGAAAATCATGGATTTTGATACTTGGTGCTATCTTAGAAGTATGCTACCTTCTTCTATGTTAGCATGCTAATTCTATCATGCTAATGTTTTATGCTAGCTTTTTTAGCTAATTTTGTATGCTTAAACCTAAAAAAGGTTTTGTTAGCATGCTAAAGTTAGCTTGCTAACATTTTATGCTAACATTTTGTATGTTTAAACATAAAAATCATGGATTTTGATACTTGGTGCCATCTTAGAAGTATGCAACCTTCTTCCATGTTAGCATAGTAACTCTCTCATGCTAGCTTTTTAGTTAATTTTGTTTGTTTGAACCTAAAAATCATAGTTTTTGATACTTGGCCCCATTTTAGAAGTATGCTAACTCATCCTATGTTAACATGCTAAAGTTAGCTTGCTAACATTTTGTGCTACCAATTTAACTATTTTTGTGTGTTTAAACATAAAAATAATGATTTACGATACTTGGCGCCATCTTAGAAGTATGTTCTCTCCTGCTATGTACTACTATACTAGCATGCTAGCGTCACCACGTTAACGTTAGCATGCTCACTTTTCATGCCTATTTTTTATTTTATTTTAATTTTTATTTTTGTTGTCAATATGATATGCTAAAGGAGCAAAACCCTTTCTAGAGGAAAGCGTCGAGTCATTAATACTCACTTCCTGTGCACTCTGCGGCGTATTTCTGCATGTAATAGCGTCCGGTGATTGATGGTGTGTGTGTGTGTGTGTGTGTGTGTGTGTGTGTGTGTGTGTGTGTGTGTGTGTGTGTGTGTGTGTGTGTGTGCACATCCACTTCTGACAAAGTGTGTGTGGGGGATCACCAGAGGCGCTTTCTCAATCTCCTCTTAACTAGAACATTATGTAACTGTGTAAACACACACACACACACACACACACACACACACACACACACACACACACACACACACACACACACACACACACACACACACACACACACACACACACACACACACACACACACACACACACACACACACACACACACACACACACACACACACACACACGTTTCCGTCATACCAGGGAAGAATCCGTATGAAAATATTTCCACATAAATTCGCCGCAACAGACTGTAAGCCGCAGATACGTTGTGAAATGAGTTATTTACACACAAATATCTTATAAATGTTTACTTACATACCTTAATTGTTTCCAAACAGTGTCTGTAAAACGGCTGTTTCAACAAAACAGAAGTCATGGTCATAGCTACGGAAGCTAGCTCTCCAATCAGCGAAACAGACTTAATAACTCCACTAATAATACCAACACAGACACTCTTAAATGTGTTAGCATATTAGCTCATGCTAACAACGCTAACTTCATTACATTACGATAGCATGTAGGCCTATAAA
Source organism: Entelurus aequoreus (assembly GCF_033978785.1). Lineage (NCBI taxonomy): Eukaryota > Metazoa > Chordata > Actinopteri > Syngnathiformes > Syngnathidae > Entelurus > Entelurus aequoreus. The sequence continues at coordinate 1,346,898 of NC_084743.1, forward strand.
TATGTATGAAAACACTCCTACGGTTATCGCACAAGTATAAATTGTTTTAGATATATATATAAGACATGTAAGTAAATGTTTACTTACATACCTTAATTGTTTCCAAACTGTGTCTGTAACACGGCAGTAAAACGGCTGTTTAAACAAAACAGAAGTCAGCGTTACGGGCCCACTAGCTATGGAAGCTAGCTCTCCAATCAGTTAAACAGACTAAAAAACTCCATTGATGATACTAATACAGACATTCGTAAATGTGTTAGCATATTAGCTCATGCTAACAACGCTAGCTTCATCACATTACGATAGCATGTATAAATATGCATGAAAACACTCCTCCAGACATCACACAAGTATGAAATGTTTTAGTTATATATAAGGTATGTAAGTAAATGTTTATTTACATACCTTAATTGTTTCCAAACGGTGTCTGTAACATGGCAGTAAAACGGCTATTTAAACAAAACAGAAGTCAGCGTTACGGGCCCACTAGCTACGGAAGCTAGCTCTCCAATCAGCTAAACAGACTAAATAACTCCATTGATGATACTAACACAGACATTTGTAAACATGTTAGCATATTAGCTCATGCTAACAACGCTAACTTCATTACATTACGATAGCATGTTTAAAAATGCATGAAAACACTCCTCAAGACGTCACACCAGTATGAATTGTTTTAGTTATATATAAGGTATGTAAGTAAATGTTTACTTACATACCTTAATTGTTTCCAAACGGTGTCTGTAACACGGCAGTAAAACGGCTGTTTAAACAAAACAGAAGTCAGCGTTACGGGCCCACTAGCTACGGAAGCTAGCTCTCCAATCAGCTAAACAGACTAAATAACTCCATTGATGATACTAACACAGACATTTGTAAATGTGTTAGCATATTAGCTCATGCTAACAACGCTAGCTTCATTACATTACAATAGCATGTATAAATATGCATGAAAACACTCCTCCAGACATCACACAAGTATGAAATGTTTTAGTTATATATAAGGTATGTAAGTAAATGTTTACTTACATACCTTAATTGTTTCCAAACTGTGTCTGTAACACGGCAGTAAAACGGCTATTTAAACAAAACAGAAGTCAGCGTTACGGGCCCACTAGCTACGGAAGCTAGCTCTCCAATCACACAGACACTCTTAAATGTGTTAGCATATTAGCTCATGCTAACAACGCTAACTTCATTACATTACGATAGCATGTAGGCCTATAAATATGTATGAAAACACTCCTACAGTTATCGCACAAGTATAAATTGTTTTAGATATATATATAAGACATGTAAGTAAATGTTTACTTACATACCTTAATTGTTTCCAAACTGTGTCTGTAACACGGCAGTAAAACGGCTGTTTAAACAAAACAGAAGTCAGCGTTACGGGCCCACTAGCTATGGAAGCTAGCTCTCCAATCAGTTAAACAGACTAAAAAACTCCATTGATGATACTAATACAGACATTCGTAAATGTGTTAGCATATTAGCTCATGCTAACAACGCTAGCTTCATCACATTACGATAGCATGTATAAATATGCATGAAAACACTCCTCCAGACATCACACAAGTATGAAATGTTTTAGTTATATATAAGGTATGTAAGTAAATGTTTATTTACATACCTTAATTGTTTCCAAACGGTGTCTGTAACATGGCAGTAAAACGGCTATTTAAACAAAACAGAAGTCAGCGTTACGGGCCCACTAGCTACGGAAGCTAGCTCTCCAATCAGCTAAACAGACTAAATAACTCCATTGATGATACTAACACAGACATTTGTAAACATGTTAGCATATTAGCTCATGCTAACAACGCTAACTTCATTACATTACGATAGCATGTTTAAAAATGCATGAAAACACTCCTCAAGACGTCACACCAGTATGAATTGTTTTAGTTATATATAAGGTATGTAAGTAAATGTTTACTTACATACCTTAATTGTTTCCAAACGGTGTCTGTAACACGGCAGTAAAACGGCTGTTTAAACAAAACAGAAGTCAGCGTTACGGGCCCACTAGCTACGGAAGCTAGCTCTCCAATCAGCTAAACAGACTAAATAACTCCATTGATGATACTAACACAGACATTTGTAAATGTGTTAGCATATTAGCTCATGCTAACAACGCTAGCTTCATTACATTACAATAGCATGTATAAATATGCATGAAAACACTCCTCCAGACATCACACAAGTATGAAATGTTTTAGTTATATATAAGGTATGTAAGTAAATGTTTACTTACATACCTTAATTGTTTCCAAACTGTGTCTGTAACACGGCAGTAAAACGGCTATTTAAACAAAACAGAAGTCAGCGTTACGGGCCCACTAGCTACGGAAGCTAGCTCTCCAATCAGTTAAACAGATTAAATAACTCCATTGATGATACTAACACAGACATTCGTAAATGTGTTAGCATGTTAGCTCATGCTAACAACGCTAGCTTCATTACATTACGATGGCATGTACAAATATGCATGAAAACACTCCTCCAGACATAACACAAGTATGAATTGTTTTAGTTATAGCTAAGGTATGTAAATAAATATTTATTTACATACCTTATTTTTTTTCCAAACGGTGTCTGTAACATGGCAGTAAAACGGCTATTTAAACAAAACAGAAGTCAGCGTTACGGGCCCACTAGCTACGGAAGCTAGGTCTCCAATCAGCTAAACAGACTTAATAACTCCACTAGTAATACTAACACTTACACTCGTAAACGTGTTAGAATGTTAGCTAATGCTAACAACGCTAGCTTCATCACAATACAATAGCATGTATAAAAATGCATGAAAACACTCCTCCAGACATCACACATGTATGAATTGTTTAGTTATATACAAGGTATGTAAGTAAATGTTTACTTACATACCTTAATTGTTTCCAAACTGTGTCTGTAACACGGCAGTAAAACGGCTGTTTAAACAAAACAGAAGTCAGCGTTACGGGCCCACTAGCTATGGAAGCTAGCTCTCCAATCAGCTAAACAGACTAAATAACTCCATTGATAATACTAATACAGACATTCGTAAATGTGTTAGCATGTTAGCTCATGCTAACAACGCTAGCTTCATCACATTACAATAGCATGTATAAAAATGCATGAAAACACTCCTACAGACATCAGACAAGTATGAATTGTTTTAGTTATATATAAGGTATGTAAGTAAATGTTTACTTACATACCTTAATTGTTTCCAAACTGTGTCTGTAACACGGCAGTAAAACGGCTATTTAAACAAAACAGAAGTCATTGTCATAGCTACAAAAGCTAGCTCTCCAATCAGCTGAACAGACTAAATAACTCCATTGATGATACTAACACTGACACTCGTAAACATGTTAGCATGTTAGCTCATGCTAACAACGCTAGCTTCATTACATTACGATAGCATGTATAAAAATGCATGAAAACACTCCTACAGACATCAGACAAGTATGAATTGTTTTAGTTATATATAAGGTAAGTAAATGTTTATTTACATACCTTAATTGTTTCCAAACGGTGTCTGTAACATGGCAGTAAAACGGCTATTTAAACAAAACAGAAGTCATCGTCATAGCTACGGAAGGTAGTTCGCCAATCAGCGAAACAGACTTAATAACTCCACTAATAATACTAGCACTGACACCTGTAAACATGTTAGCATGTTAGCTCATGCTAACAACGCTAGCGTCATTACATTACAATAGCATGTATAAATATGCATGAAAACACTCCTCCAGACATCACACAAGAATGAAATGTTTTAGTTATATATAAGGTATGTAAGTAAATGTTTACTTACATACCTTAATTGTTTCCAAACTGTGTCTGTAACACGGCAGTAAAACGGCTGTTTAAACAAAACAGAAGTCAGCGTTACGGGCCCACTAGCTACGGAAGCTAGCTCTCCAATCAGCTAAACAGACTAAATAACTCCATTGATGATACTAACACAGACATTTGTAAATGTGTTAGCATATTAGCTCATGCTAACAACGCTAACTTCATTACATTACGATAGCATGTATAAAAATGCATGAAAACACTCCTCAAGACGTCACACCAGTATGAATTGTTTTAGTTATATATAAGGTATGTAAGTAAATGTTTACTTACATACCTTAATTGTTTCCAAACGGTGTCTGTAACACGGCAGTAAAACGGCTGTTTAAACAAAACAGAAGTCAGCGTTACAGGCCCACTAGCTACGGAAGCTAGCTCTCCAATCAGTTAAACAGATTAAATAACTCCATTGATGATACTAACACAGACATTCGTAAATGTGTTAGCATATTAGCTAATGCTAACAATGCTAGCTTCATTACATTACGATAGCATGTATAAATATGCATGAAAACACTCCTACAGACATCACACAAGTATGAAATGTTTTAGTTATATATAAGGTATGTAAGTAAATGTTTATTTACATACCTAATTGTTTCCAAATGGTGTCTGTAACACGGCAGTAAAACGGCTATTTAAACAAAACAGAAGTCATGGTCATAGCTACGGAAGCTAGTTCTCCAATTAGCTAAACAGACTTAATAACGCACCTATTAATACTAACAGAGACACTCGTGAACGTGTTAGCATATTAGCTAATGCTAACAACGCTAGCTTCATTACATTACGATAGCATGTATAAAAATGCATGAAAACACTCCTACAGACATCAGACAAGTATGAATTGTTTTAGTTATATATAAGGTATGTAAGTAAATGTTTATTTACATACCTAATTGTTTCCAAATGGTGTCTGTAACATGGCAGTAAAACGGCTATTTAAACAAAACAGAAGTCATGGTCATAGCTACAAAAGCTAGTTCTCCAATCAGCGAAACAGACTTAAAAAACTCCACTAGTAATACTAACACTGACACTCGTAAACGTGTTAGCATGTTAGCTCATGCTAACAACGCTAATTTCATTACATTACGATGGCACGTACAAATGTGCATGAAAACACTCCTCCAGACATCACACAAGTATGAAATGTTTTAGTTATATATAAGGTATGTAAGTAAATGTTTACTTACATACCTTAATTGTTTCCAAACGGTTTCTGTAACACGGCAGTAAAACGGCTATTTAAACAAAACAGAAGTCAGCGTTATGGGCCCACTAGCTATGGAAGCTAGCTCTCCAATCAGCTAAACAGACTAAATAACTCCATTGATGATACTAACACAGACATTCGTAAATGTGTTAGCATATTAGCTCATGCTAACAACGCTAGCTTCATTACATTACAATAGCATGTATAAATATGCATGAAAACACTCCTACAGACATAACACAAGTATGAATTGTTTTAGTTATATATAAGGTATGTAAATAAATGTTTACTTACATACCTTAATTGTTTCCAAACTGTGTCTGTAACATGGCAGTAAAACGGCTGTTTAAACAAAACAGAAGTCATAACTACGGAAGCTAGTTCTCCAATCAGCTAAACAGACTTAATAACTCACCTAATAATACCAACACAGACACTCGTAAATGTGTTAGCATATTAGCTCATGCTAACAACGCTAGCTTCATTACATTACAATAGCATGTATAAACATAAATAAGTATGAATTGTTTTAGTTGTATTGTAAAACTTACAAACTCTGCTCGGAGCGATGAACGAGGAATCCGTACGAGTAGAAACGCTACGGACGTCCAGAAGACGGAACGGCACTTGCACTTCCGGTTGAAAGCTCAGTCCTAACAGAAGGGCAATGCGGCACTTGCAGTGAGAAAACTTGCCCAGCCAGAAGATGGCGCCATAGCACAAACAATAACACACCTATTCAGTGTGTTAGCTTGTTTTTAAAAAAAAACTATTAGCTTAGTAGCCTTTAGCGAAGAAATTAGCAGCGTGGGAAAAAAGTAGCAGGATTTCGAGTTCTGAAGGATGTATATCGATACCAATATCGATATCACTCATCGATACCAGTTGTGTCCTTCGTTGCGCCCTATGGAGTGTTCATACTGTAAGTCTTGTACTTATTGCACGCCAGCTGTTTGAGTGTGAGTATTTAAATTTCCCGTCCTCTATTCTTTCATGCACATCTCATCATTTACTGTATCACCTCAATCCCTTAATACCGATATCACCATCTCTATCTTTTATCCCGTCATGTGCTCATCCTGCCTCATCCCATAATCCTGTCATTCTCTGATCATATCCGCCCGACCAATCTTTTCATCCTCAAACGGTAAACAAAAAAAGGGACTACTTTCCACCGCGGATGGATAACACAAAGATGAAGCGCCACGATACAGAAGTAGCTTGACTTCGAAGCTTATCAGGCTCACAGAAGAAGATTGTTGTTTTATGGGTCAGGTTAAGTCTTTGTTTGGTACAGAACGTTGATTCTCAGTTCAGTATAAACTCAATTAGCATCAATTGTCTTTTTAAAAAAATTTTTTTTTTTAAATTTAATTGTATTTTATTTTATTTTTTTTAATTTTATTTAATTTTTTTAAATTTATTTTTAATTTTTTTATTAAATCAACATAAAAAAAACACACGATACACTTTCAACTAGTGCATCAACCCCAAAAAATTGTCATCTGTATTTATTATGTTTGAAATCCACCAATAGAGTCTTTGCTGTCAAATGTTTTGGTTGCGCCCTAAAAAGTGTGCATACTGTAAGTATTGTACTTATTAGACACCGGCTGTTCGAGTGTAACATGCATCTCAGTTGTGGTTTCCGTTACCAAATTTGGAGGCGTCGAACTCGCCGTGTAAAATCGCTAATGCTAATCAGTAGCACGTCAAGAGCCAAGCTAACGTATTTTTGCATTTTTGGAAAATGTATCGTGGTCTACATCGGAGGTTCTTAACCTTTTTGACCTTGGGTAAGGGTGTAAAAAAAAAAAAAAAAGATTTTCGAATGAATCGTGATTTTTCCTTGTAATGATTCTTAATCAATTAAAAATAAAAATAAAATAAATTCAATTTTTTTTTATTTTATTATTATTATTTTTTAAGTCTGTCCTGTCCATCCCCTCAAGTTGATGTCGATGATCATATCTATTGACTTTAGAGAATTGTGAGATACTTCTCTTGTTGCCTTATTTGTATTTAAATTAAATGTTTAGGTAGAATTTTAATAAACAAAACCAAAACCAAATATTACCACTAAATTAGTCATATTACTCTGGATTTTAATCATATTTAATAATTATAGCTAACTTACTTTTTGTCAAATGATATGAACGCATGTGTTAATTATAAAACATTATTATCAAGGCTTAGGTCAGGCTCTCCTATTTCTGGGGCTGAGGTTACTGAGGTAGTTAAAAAGCTCCTCAGTGGCAAGGCCCCGGGGGTGGATGAGATCCGCCCGGAGTTCCTTAAGGTTCTGGATGCTGTGGGGCTGTCTTGGTTGACAAGACTCTGCAGCATCGCGTGGACGTCGGGGGCGGTACCTCTGGATTGGCAGACCGGGGTGGTGGTTCCTCTCTTTAAGAAGGGCAACCGGAGGGTGTGTTCTAACTATCGTGGGATCACACTCCTCAGCCTTCCCGGTAAGGTCTATTCAGGTGTGCTGGAGAGGAGGCTACGCCGGATAGTCGAACCTCGGATTCAGGAGGAACAGTGTGGTTTTCGTCCTGGTCGTGGAACTGTGGACCAGCTCTATACTCTCGGCTCCTCGGTGGCAAGGATGAGATCCGCCCGGAGTTCCTTAAGGCTCTGGATGCTGTGGGGCTGTCTTGGTTGACAAGACTCTGCAGCATCGCGTGGACATCGGGGGCGGTACCTCTGGATTGGCAGACCGGGGTGGTGGTTCCTCTCTTTAAGAAGGGCAACCGGAAGGTGTGTTCTAACTATCGGGGGATCACACTCCTCAGCCTTCCCGGTAAGGTCTATTCAGGTGTGCTGGAGAGGAGGCTACGCCGGATAGTCGAACCTCGGATTCAGGAGGAACAGTGTGGTTTTCGTCCTGGTCGTGGAACTGTGGACCAGCTCTATACTCTCGGCAAGGTCCTTGAGGGTGCATGGGAGTTTGCCCAACCCGTCTACATGTGCTTTGTGGACTTGGAGAAGGCATTCGACAGTGTCCCTCGGGAAGTCCTGTGGGGAGTGCTCAGAGAGTACGGGGTATCGGACTGTCTGATTGTGGCGGTCCGCTCCCTGTATGATCAGTGCCAGAGTTTGGTCCGCATTGCCGGCAGTAAGTCGGACCCGTTTCCAGTGAGGGTTGGACTCCGCCCTTTGTCACCGATTCTGTTCATAGCTTTTATGGACAGAATTTCTAGGCGCAGTCAAGGCGTTGAGGGGATCCGGTTTGGTGGCTGCAGGATTAGGTCTTTGCTTTTTGCAGATGATGTGGTCCTGATGGCTTCATCTGGCCAGGATCTTCAGCTCTCGCTGGATCGGTTCGCAGCTGAGTGTGAAGCGACTGGGATGGGAATCGGCACCTCCAAGTCCGAATCCATGGTTCTCGCCCGGAAAAGGGTGGAGTGCCATCTCCGGGTTGCGGAGGAGACCCTGCCCCAAGTGGAGGAGTTCAAGTACCTCGGAGTCTTGTTCACGAGTGAGGGAAGAGTGGATCGTGAGATCGACAGGCGGAGAGGCGTCTTCAGTAATGCGGACGCTGTATCGATCCGTTGTGGTGAAGAAGGAGCTGAGCCGGAAGGCAAAGCTCTCAATTTACCGGTCGATCTACGTTCCCATCCTCACCTATGGTCATGAGCTTTGGGTTATGACCGAAAGGACAAGATCACGGGTACAAGCGGCCGAAATAAGTTTCCTCCGCCGGGTGGTGGGTCTCTCCCTTAGAGATAGGGTAAGAAGCTCTGCCATCCGGGGGGAGCTCAAAGTAAAGCCGCTGCTCCTCCACATGGAGAGGAGCCAGATGAGGTGGTTCGGGCATCTGGTCAGGATGCCACCCGAACGCCTCCCTAGGGAGGTGTTTAGGGCACGTCCGACCGGTAGGAGGCCGCGGGGAAGACCCAGGACACGTTGGGAAGACTATGTCTCCCGGCTGGCCTGGGAACGCCTCGGGATCCCCCGGGAGGAGCTGGACGAAGTGGCTGGGGAGAGGGAAGTCTGGGCTTCCCGACCTCGGATAAGCGGAAGAAGATGGCTGGATGGATGGCTTAGGTCAGGCTGATTACAAAACCCTAACCCTGTATGATATTAAACCGGATTAGGGACGCCATTGACCCACAGGGTCAACCAAAATGACTTCAGAAAGGGAAGGACCACCGTAGGCCAGATTCTGACCTTAGGGAGGTAAAGAAGAACAACTTGACAGCAATACTGTGACTTCTGTTTTGTTTGGTCGGCCGTTTTACTGCCCTGTCACAGGCGCCGTTTGGATACAATTAAGAATATTTCCGTGTAAATAACTCATTTCACAACGTATATATCCCCCGTGCGGCTAATACAGTATATGGACAGGTACTATAGTTCAGTGGGTGTGGCTTACATACAGGTGTGCTCTGTAGTCCGGAAAAATGATTGAGTTGAGCTTCTTCATCACAACAAACACATCGCTAAGTTGAACTCCAATTCCGGGGCAGCTGGCGGACTAAATACGTTTTATGTGCGCCTCGTCTTTTCATCACTCGCTCATCCTTGCTGTTCACCCTCCGATACCTCATCTCTTCACGCACCTGCTCAATCTGCTGTTGCATCTCTTTAAGCCAGCACCTGGGGCGCCGTCATCTGCTTAGGCGCCGCCATCACACCTGAGACAGAACCACAAACCCCCATTAGGTGACCATGTTATGTCCTCGTGTTCCCACTTGGCATGACCTGCACACCTACACACACACACACTCACGCACACACACACACACAAACTTGTATTTGTTACCTTCTTGAGACCTGAGAAAAATGCCTACCTCTTTAGGACCAGCCTTTCTAGATGTATAAAGATGTGCATTTACAACATTAATAATATATACATACTATGCAAATATAAAAAAGCTTGCTGTGAAAAATGAGTTGGAATTTCACAAGAAAAAGGTCACAATTTCACAAGAAAAACTTTGAATTTTGGCAGTATTATAATAAAAGTCATAATTTTACTTAAAGCAAGTCAAAGTTTTACAAGAAAAACTGAACATTTGTGCAATATTATGATGGAAGTTGGAATTTTACTCAATAACAGTCGCAATTTTACAAAAAAAAGCTTAAAATTTTGGCACTTTTATGAAAAGAGTCGTAATTTTACTCGACAAAAGTCAAAATTTTATAACAACACTTTAAAATGTTGGCAATATTATAATAATAATCGGAATTTTACTCTGCAAAATTATGACAAAAGAAAATTATGACAAAAGTCATAATTTTACTCAAAAAATGTCACTATTTTACAAGTATAACAAAAAAAATTGGCAATATTGTGATAAAAGTCAGAATTGTATATGACAAATGTCACCATTTTGCATTAAAAAGTAATAGTTTTACATAAAAAAGTAATAATTTTACGAGGACTTATTGCATTATTACAGAAACAGAAAGAATATGAGAAATTGTTCCCGATTTTACAAAAAAAAGTTGACTCATTGTGAGAAAAAGAATAATTTTAGTTAAATATGTTTTTGAATTTTCAGTTTTTTACGTTACAGTATTTCTCTATAAACATATTTATTTTTTAAATAAATTTGGCCAGAGGGGATGCATTTCAATTTCTTACACACACTTGTTATTTCATATGTTGACCAGAGGGGGAGCACTTTTAAAAACCGACACACAGTCGATTTGAAAAATCCCGCCTTTGCACCTGTCAATGTTTACTTTTGTATGCACATTAAATCAACAAAAAAATCCTGACTTTGGAGCAATGTTCACAGACTCTAGTATTTGGCTCTGTATTAGATGCAATGGTTTTCTGTATTGGGACCATGATTTATGTCCTAACTCGTTCACACCTCCTCATATGGAAGGTACTTTTCCTTGTTGGTGTCTCAAGACGGGTACACACACTCTTGTATTTGTTACCTTTTTGAGACCTGAGAAAAATGCCTACCTATTTAGGACCAGCCTTTCTAGATGTATGAAGATGTGTATTTACAACATTAATAATATATACATACTATGCAAATATAAAAAAGCTTGCTGTGAAAAATGAGTTGGAATTTCACAAGAAAAAGGTCACAATTTCACAAGAAAAACTTCGAATTTTGGCAGTATTATAATAAAAGTCATAATTTTACTTAAAGCAAGTCAAAGTTTTACAAGAAAAACTGAACATTTGTCCAATATTATGATGGAAGTTGGAATTTTACTCAACAACAGTTGCAATTTTACACAAAAAAGCTTAAAATTTTGGCACTTTTATGAAAATAGTCCTCATTTTACTTGACAAAAGTCACAATTTTATAACAACACTTTAAAATGTTGGCAATATTATTAATAATAATCGGAAATTTACTCGGCAAAATTATGACAAAAGTCATACTTTTACTCAAAAAATGCCACTGTTTTACAAGTGCAACAAAAAATTGGTAACATTGTGATAAAAGTCAGAATTTTATATGACAAATGTCACCATTTTGCATTAAAAAGTAATAGTTTTACATAAAATAGTAATAATTTGACGAGGACTTATTGCATTATTACAGAAACAGAAAGAATAGGAGAAATTGTTCCCGATTTTACAAGAAAAAAGTTGACTCATTGTGAGAAAAAGAATAATTTTAGTTAAATATGTTTTTGAATTTTCAGTTTTTTACGTTATAGTATTTCTCTATAAACATATTTATTTTTTAAATAAATTTGGCCAGAGGGGATGCATTTCAATTTCTTACACACACTTGTTATTTCATATGTTGACCAGAGGGGGAGCACTTTTAAAAACCGACACACAGTCGATTTGAAAAATCCCGCCTTTGCACCTGTCAATGTTTACTTTTGTATGCACATTAAATCAACAAAAAAATCCTGACTTTGGAACAATGTTCACAGACTCTAGTATTTGGCTCTCTATTAGATGCAATGGTTTTCCGTATTGGGACCATGATTTATGTCCTAACTCGTTCACACCTCCTCATATGGAAGGTACTTTTCCTTGTTGATGTCTCAAGACGGGTACACACATTCTTGTATTTGTTACCTTTTTGAGACCTGAGAAAAATGCCTACCTCTTTAGGACCAGCCTTTCTAGATGTATAAAGATGTGCACTTACAACATTAATAATATATACATACTATGCAAATATAAAAAAGCTTGCTGTGAAAAATGAGTTGGAATTTCACAAGAAAAAGGTCACAATTTCACAAGAAAAACTTCGAATTTTGGCAGTATTATAATAAAAGTCATAATTTTACTTAAAGCAAGTCAAAGTTTTACAAGAAAAACTGAACATGTGTGCAATGTTATGACGAAAGTTGGAATTTTACTCAATAACAGTTGCAATTTTACAAAAAAAAGCTTTAAATTTTGGCACTTTTATGAAAAGAGTCGTAATTTTACTCGACAAAAATCAAAATTTTATAACAACACTTTAAAATGTTGGCAATATTATAATAATAATCGGAATTTTACTCTGCAAAATTATGACAAAAGAAAATTATGACAAAAGTCATAATTTTACTCAAAAAATGTCACTATTTTACAAGTATAACAAAAAAAATTGGCAATATTGTGATAAAAGTCAGAATTGTATATGACAAATGTCACCATTTTGCATTAAAAAGTAATAGTTTTACATAAAAAAGTAATAATTTTACGAGGACTTATTGCATTATTACAGAAACAGAAAGAATATGAGAAATTGTTCCCGATTTTACAAAAAAAAGTTGACTCATTGTGAGAAAAAGAATAATTTTAGTTAAATATTTTTTTGAATTTTCAGTTTTTCACATTACAGTATTTCTCTATAAACATATTTATTTTTTAAATTAATTTTGGCCAGAGGGGGCGCATTTCAATTTCTTACACACACTTGTTATTTCATATGTTGACCAGAGGGGAAGCACTTTTAAAAACCGACACACAGTCAATTTGAAAAATCCCGCCTTTGCACCTGTCAATGTTTACTTTTGTATGCACATTAAATCAACAAAAAAATCCTGACTTTGGAGCAATGTTCACAGACTCTAGTATTTGACTCTCTATTAGATGCAATGGTTTTCCGTATTGGGACCATGATTTATGTCCTAACTCGTTCACACCTCCTCATATGGAAGGTACTTTTCCTTGTTGATGTCTCAAGACGTGTACACACATTCTTGTATTTGTTACCTTTTTGAGACCTGAGAAAAATGCCTACCTCTTTAGGACCAGCCTTTCTAGATATATAAAGATGTGTATTTACAACATTAATAATATATACATACTATGCAAATATAAAAAAGCTTGCTGTGAAAAATGAGTTGGAATTTCACAAGAAAAAGGTCCCAATTTCACAAGAAAAACTTCGAATTTTGGCAGTATTATAATAACCGTCATAATTTTACTTAAAGCAAGTCAAAGTTTTACAAGAAAAACTGAACATGTGTGCAATGTTATGACGAAAGTTGGAATTTTACTCAATAACAGTCGCAATTTTACAAAAAAAAGCTTTAAATTTTGGCACTTTTATGGAAAGAGTCGTAATTTTACTCGACAAAAGTCAAAATTTTATAACAACACTTTAAAATGTTGGCAATATTATAATAATAATCGGAATTTTACTCTGCAAAATTATGACAAAAGAAAATTATGACAAAAGTCATAATTTTACTCAAAAAATGTCACTATTTTACAAGTATAACAAAAAAAATTGGCAATATTGTGATAAAAGTCAGAATTGTATATGACAAATGTCACCATTTTGCATTAAAAAGTAATAGTTTTACATAAAAAAGTAATAATTTTACGAGGACTTATTGCATTATTACAGAAACAGAAAGAATATGAGAAATTGTTCCCGATTTTACAAAAAAAAGTTGACTCATTGTGAGAAAAAGAATAATTTTAGTTAAATATTTTTTTGAATTTTCAGTTTTTCACATTACAGTATTTCTCTATAAACATATTTATTTTTTAAATAAATTTGGCCAGAGGGGATGCATTTCAATTTCTTACACACACTTGTTATTTCATATGTTGACCAGAGGGGGAGCACTTTTAAAAACCGACACACAGTCGATTTGAAAAATCCCGCCTTTGCACCTGTCAATGTTTACTTTTGTATGCACATTAAATCAACAACAAAAATCCTGACTTTGGAACAATGTTCACAGACTCTAGTATTTGGCTCTCTATTAGATGCAATGGTTTTCCGTATTGGGACCATGATTTATGTCCTAACTCGTTCACACCTCCTCATATGGAAGGTACTTTTCCTTGTTGATGTCTCAAGACGGGTACACACATTCTTGTATTTGTTACCTTTTTGAGACCTGAGAAAAATGCCTAGCTATTTAGGACCAGCCTTTCTAGATGTATAAAGATGTGCATTTACAACATTAATAATATATACATACTATGCAAATATAAAAAAGCTTGCTGTGAAAAATGAGTTGGAATTTCACAAGAAAAAGGTCACAATTTCACAAGAAAAACTTCGAATTTTGGCAGTATTATAATAAAAGTCATAATTTTACTTAAAGCAAGTCAAAGTTTTACAAGAAAAACTGAACATGTGTGCAATGTTATGACGAAAGTTGGAATTTTACTCAATAACAGTCGCAATTTTACAAAAAAAAGCTTAAAATTTTGGCACTTTTATGAAAAGAGTCGTAATTTTACTCGACAAAAGTCAAAATTTTATAACAACACTTTAAAATGTTGGCAATATTATAATAATAATCGTAATTTTACTCTGCAAAATTATGACAAAAGAAAATTATGACAAAAGTCATAATTTTACTCAAAAAATGTCACTATTTAACAAGTATAACAAAAAAAATTGGCAATATTGTGATAAAAGTCAGAATTGTATATGACAAATGTCACCATTTTGCATTAAAAAGTAATAGTTTTACATAAAAAAGTAATAATTTTACGAGGACGTATTGCATTATTACAGAAACAGAAAGAATAGGAGAAATTGTTCCCGATTTTACAAAAAAAAGTTGACTCATTGTGAGAAAAAGAATAATTTTAGTTAAATATTTTTTTGAATTTTCAGTTTTTCACATTACAGTATTTCTCTATAAACATATTTATTTTTTAAATTAATTTTGGCCAGAGGGGGCGCATTTCAATTTCTTACACACACTTGTTATTTCATATGTTGACCAGAGGGGAAGCACTTTTAAAAACCGACACACAGTCGATTTGAAAAATCCCGCCTTTGCACCTGTCAATGTTTACTTTTGTATGCACATTAAATCAACAAAAAATTCCTGACTTTGGAACAATGTTCACAGACTCTAGTATTTGGCTCTCTATTAGATGCAATGGTTTTCCGTATTGGGACCATGATTTATGTCCTAACTCGTTCATACCTCCTTATATGGAAGGTACTTTTCCTTGTTGATGTCTCAAGACAGGTACACACATTCTTGTATTTGTTACCTTTTTGAGACCTGAGAAAAATGCCTACCTCTTTAGGACCAGCCTTTCTAGATGTATAAAGATGTGCATTTACAACATTAATAATATATACATACTATGCAAATATAAAAAAGCTTGCTGTGAAAAATGAGTTGGAATTTCACAAGAAAAAGGTCACAATTTCACAAGAAAAACTTCGAATTTTGGCAGTATTATAATAAAAGTCATAATTTTACTTAAAGCAAGTCAAAGTTTTACAAGAAAAACTGAACATTTGTGCAATATTATGATGAAAGTTGGAATTTTACTCAATAACAGTTGCAATTTTACACAAAAAAGCTTAAAATTTTGGCACTTTTATGAAAATAGTCTTCATTTTACTTGACAAAAGTCACAATTTTATAACAACACTTTAAAATGTTGGCAATATTATTAATAATAATCTGAATTTTACTCGGCAAAATTATGACAAAAGTCATACTTTTACTCAAAAAATTTCACTATTTTACAAGTATAACAAAAAAAATTGGCAGTATTGTGATAAAAGTCAGAATTGTATATGACAAATGTCACCATTTTGCATTAAAAAGTAATAGTTTTACATAAAAAAGTAATAATTTTACGAGGACTTATTGCATTATTACAGAAACAGAAAGAATATGAGAAATTGTTCCCGATTTTACAAAAAAAGTTGACTCATTGTGAGAAAAAGAATAATTTTAGTTAAATATTTTTTTGAATTTTCAGTTTTTCACATTACAGTATTTCTCTATAAACATATTTATTTTTTAAATAAATTTGGCCAGAGGGGATGCATTTCAATTTCTTACACACACTTGTTATTTCATATGTTGACCAGAGGGGGAGCACTTTTAAAAACCGACACACAGTCGATTTGAAAAATCCCGCCTTTGCACCTGTCAATGTTTACTTTTGTATGCACATTAAATCAACAAAAAAATCCTGACTTTGGAACAATGTTCACAGACTCTAGTATTTGGCTCTCTATTAGATGCAATGGTTTTCCGTATTGGGACCATGATTTATGTCCTAACTCGTTCACACCTCCTCATATGGAAGGTACTTTTCCTTGTTGATGTCTCAAGACGGGTACACACACTCTTGTATTTGTTACCTTTTTGAGACCTGAGAAAAATGCCTACCTATTTAGGACCAGCCTTTCTAGATGTATAAAGATGTGTATTTACAACATTAATAATACATACATACTATGCAAATATAAAAAAGCTTGCTGTGAAAAATGAGTTGGAATTTCACAAGAAAAAGGTCACAATTTCACAAGAAAAACTTTGAATTTTGGCAGTATTATAATAAAAGTCATAATTTTACTTAAAGCAAGTCAAAGTTTTACAAGAAAAACTGAACATTTGTCCAATATTATGATGGAAGTTGGAATTTTACTCAATAACAGTTGCAATTTTACACAAAAAAGCTTAAAATTTTGGCACTTTTATGAAAATAGTCCTCATTTTACTTGACAAAAGTCACAATTTTATAACAACACTTTCAAATGTTGGCAATATTATTAATAATAATCGGAAATTTACTCGGCAAAATTATGACAAAAGTCATACTTTTACTCAAAAAATGCAAAAAATTGGTAACATTGTGATAAAAGTCAGAATTTTATATGACAAATGTCACCATTTTGCATTAAAAAGTAATAGTTTTACATAAAAAAGTAATAATTTTACGAGGACACATTGCAATATTACAGAAACAGAAAGAATAGGAGAAATTGTTCCCGATTTTACAAGAAAAAAGTTGACACATTGTGAGAAAAAGACTGCTTTTAGTTAACATTTTTTTTTTAATTTTCAGTTTTTTTAATTTACTTCTAATTATTACAGAATGTCTCTACATACATTTTTTTTAAAATACATTTTTGGCCAGAGGGGGCACATTTCAATTTCTTACACACACTTGTTATTTCATATGTTGACCAGAGGGGGAGCACTTTTAGAACCGCCACACAGTCAATTTGAAAAATCCCTCCTTTTTGGAAGTCCTAAAATCAGCTGTTCACCTGGCCGGCTTTTTTCCGGGATGAATAGGTAAGTCCTTCTTTAGCTGCCGTCTTGTTTTATCATATATTGCTGCCTTTGCACCTGTCAATGTTTACTTTTGTATGCACATTAAATCAACAAAAAATCCTGACTTTGGAGCAATGTTCACGGACTCTACTATTTGGCTCTCCATTAGATGCAATGTTATTGGGATAACTTGTCCTCATATGGAAGGTACTTTTTCTTGTTGATGTCTCAAGAAGGGTAGAAATACAAAAACACACACACACACACGCACGCACGCACGCACACACACACACACACACACACACACACACACACACACACACACACACACACACACACACACACACACACACACACACTCACACACACACACACACACACACACACACACACACACACACACTGATCTGGGTCTACATCCTTTCTCTCCCGTGCACGCTCAAACTCTCTCTAGCGGCGAGCGACTCTCATTAAAGTGATCTTTCTCTCCGTGTGCACGCCGTGTCTCAGTCAGAGGGCAGGACAGGAGCACAGCGGGGACTTTATTTCCCACTTCTCATTCCGACATCGGTAAGTACAACTTCTCACCTTTTCAATGTCTTTGTCGGGCTTCTACGCGGTGGCAAATGTAAAAATTGTGACTGATTTTTCCCCCAAGTAAGAATGACGTTTCCTTAGACTTAGACACACTTTAATGAGCCACGAGGGACATTGGTCCACACAGTAGCTCAGTTACAAAGGATGGAAAGGGTAAGGATGGAAAGGATAATGCACACAAGGGCACAAAAAGTGGGCAAAAACAAAAGGTATAAAGTAGACTAAAAATGTACCATAGCAGCAATATAACATATAACTTATATGTAAAAGTGACATATTATATATACGCTATATAATATATACTGATATATTATATTATATTATTATGTAATATATACAATATACAACAAATCCCTATTTGTGCATGCATTTGAATTTTCCTAATGGAGAGAAACTAACTTTAAAAAAAACAAACAAATTAATCAGTCCAACAAAATATTACACAATAATACCATAATAATACAATTCCAATTCCAAAACCAAACCCGGCCCAGCAACATTCAGAATAGCAATTAACGGAGCAATTGAGAGGACACACAAACATGACACAAAACAATCCAAAAGTAGTCCAAACAAAAATGACTAATATCAACAACAGTATCAATATTAATAAAAATTCCAACATACCGTATTTCCTTGAATAGCCGCCGGGGCGCCAATTAATTTAAAACCTCTTCTCACTCCTGCGCTTACCAAAAGCATGCGGGATGGGCAAGCATGCGCTAATTATTTTAAAACCTCTTCTCACTCTGGCGCTTACCTTATCATGAAAAGCACATTTAATAAAAAAAAAAAACGTTATTATGGTCTTACCTTTACTTTTAAATTATGTCCATGTGCAGCTGCTTCTGATCAAAGGCAGTCTTCCTTATCTTTCTTCAGTTCTAAAAGTCTCTGGAGATATTCCTTTAATTATTACCTCCTGCTTCGATTGAAAATCCAGTTTAGAAAACTGTTTTATTTTAGATATGTAATCCTCCATGGTAAAAGTACAAGCAAACAATCGCTACTCACGCTTGCTGCTTGTTGTCTTCTTCTGCAGCACCGGTCTTCTGCAGTATTGGTAGTCGCAAGAAGGATCACTAGCGCCCTCTACCACCAAGAGGCGGGAGTCAATTAATGACTCATATTTGACCCGGCGGAAGTGCCAAGCATGCGCTAATTATTTTGGGAAACGAGTTTGACCCGGCTGTAATTCTAGGCAGGCGAATACTATATTCCCGGCGGCAATTCAAGGAAATACGGTAGCAGTGATTAGAAATCCCTCATTTACATGATCATCACAGCCATTTATAAAAACAATAAAATAAAAACATGTAAAAAATGAAATGGCTTACACTTACATCGCATCATTGAAAAAAATTAAAATAAACTGACTTTTTTTTGTCATTTTAGTACATTTTTGCCATCATTTTTGTCTTGAGTCAATTGATACCGAAAAATACAATTAAATACAATCAATAAATAATAATTCATTCAAATTAATCAGCTATAACAACCCAGGAGCACAACATATAAAACACAAAAAAAACAACTTATAAAACAATTTGTGCTGATTTTTTTTTTTTAAATCAAAATGAGGAAGTGGGGATTAATGACTACAAAGAACATGTTTGACAGTGCACAGCTTTTGGAAGCGGTGTTGAAAGTATGACACTGCATGACACTGATAAATAGGGATGATACTCGAAACCGGTTTTCCCGGTTGTTTGATAAGAAAAGAACCGAGTCCTCGGACTCGAATCTCTTTTTGAGAACCGGTACCCGTTATCGAGAGCACTATAGTAAAGGAAAAGAGTTGATTCTTTATTCGAATCCCGTCCCGACCAGAAATGCTCCGTGGGACATCACAAGAAATGACGTCACGTAGCTCAGTCATTAGGCGCAGATAGCGAAAGCAGGAAAACAATGGACGGGAAAAAGCGCTCCAAGGTGTAATAAAGTTCAAAACAAAAGCTATAATCCATCGAATAACTTTACTGAGAGATTTGAGCAGGGTACAAACTCATGACGAACACTTTTACGACCAACCGGAAACATAGCAACCAGGCTAGCAACGCACCTCCTTTACGGCAGCTGTCGCAACGTTCTTAAAACAACCGCAGCACATACATATATATACAACATATCTCCCTTTTTTTAACTTTTGTTTTTCTTTCCAAAACAAAATCACACTGTAGATGTGTTGTCTGTCTAATTATAAATAATGCAGACGAGGCGTGTTGGCTGAGTTCTTGACGTTTACTTTCACAGCGTGGCAACATGCAACACTTTTCGGGGCTACCGCGCATGCTCGTCACTCCCGTTGCATGCTGGGTAGTGTAGTTGTTATATTCTCTAGCTCATAACATTTTCCCCCCCATAAAGAAATAATGTTAACTCAATAAAGTGTTTTTTTTTTTTAGCTTTAACTTTTCATTTATTAGCATTGTAACCACATTTGCAAACAACTTTTCTCTTCATAGAATTTTCTTTCAATAAAGAAATAAAGTGCAAGAATGTCAAAGCATCATAACAAACAGTTATGTTCCAATAGCAGCAGAAGTGCACTTTTTGGAGAGCTGTATTATTTTCAGTTTTGTGCCCAAGGGACTGATTTTATTTAACACTATATTATTATTTATACACCTTTAGTGATCACAGAGACAGGTTGCTTTTGTGCTACTGTATATATTTGTTTCTCTGAAAAATCCCACTTAATATACTTTGGGTAACAACAGTCAATATTTATTTATTTTATTTTATTTTTTTAGGTGGGTAACAGTCAATATTTATTTATTTATTAGATTTTATTTTTTTATTATATAATAAAAGTGAGCTTTTGTTAAACCAAATATTGTGGGTTTTTTTCCATATACAACAACCTATCTGGACTCGATAAGAGAATCGATAAGGAATCAGTTCGATAAGAGGATTCGATAATAGGCTCGAACTCGATAATTCCTTATCAAACATCATCCCTACTGATAAAGCACGTTGCCCCACCCCTCCTTTTTTTTGAGGAGGACTGAATTAAAGTCATTTGACAGATTTGCTGTCAAATTATTTGTCGGGGGTTGAAAAGCGGAACAAAAATATCAACTGTATGTTTCACTTTTAACAAACACAGAGTCAACTTTCACCCGCTACCCAAGAATGTACAAACAATTCTTCTCAACAAAAAAAAGACAAAAATAACCGGAGAGAAAAACATAACTTCAAACTTTTGTATGCACGTACAACACTTAAAACCTTTAGTATATCAGTATGTGGAGTCATATTAAAGACTATAAAAATGGAACCCATTACCTCCCTGCTCAGCATCAATGGTTGGAATTGGGGGTTAAATCACCAAAAATTATTCCCGGGCGCAGCCACCACTGCTGCTCACTGCTCCCCTCACCTTCCAGGGGGTCAAATGCAGAGGATAATCTCACTACACCTAGTGTGTGTGTGACAATCATTGGTACTTTAACTTGAACTTAAATGTACTATTATGATTTACTTTAAGAAACTGTTCAAACGACATGACATATTATTCATCTCATTATGTCAATCTTCCTACTCCTTTTCAGACGTGTTGTAAAGAGAAATGATAACATGTGACGTGTCATAATGAAATTGTATACATGTTCCAAATAAACTTCAACTCCAAAAATCTAATCCATGCAAAACTTCTTTCAATATTTCCAACATAAAACAAAACGACTACCAAAAAAGAATGAAAAACACATTTCTGGAGAACATCCCACCGTAACACAACATAAACACAACACAACCAATACCCAGAATCCCATGCAGCCCTAACTCTTCCGGTCTACATTATACACCCCCGCTACCACCAAATCCCTCCACACATCAACCCCCCCCCCCCCCCCCCCTCTCCGTGCGTTGGTTGCGCGGAAGAGTTAGGGTTGCATGGGATTCTGGGTATGGGTACCGTCAGTGTAAGCTGTGTGGCTGCTGAGCTAGTACGCCTTGCTGTCACTTACGTGAGCAAGCCGAAACTGCATTCTACATGTGGTCGAGCAGGTATATTGTTTGGGCAGACTGAAGAGGGCGCCAAAAGCAGTGCCATCACGCCCTGATATCCGGTAGTGTCCCGGGAAAAATGGGAAAAATTAGAGGGTTGGCAAGTATGACGCTATCCAGCGCCATTCATTCAAAACTCGCGGGCCGCACTAACATCAAATATCCACATTATAGTGCGTGCCAGTGCGTGTGTCTGAGACCCCTGGTTAACATAGCACAAAGCATTTAAGCTTTGTATGCGGTGTTTTTCATTTTAAATTAAAAAATTTTTTTTGTGGCTCCCATTACTTTCTTTAATTTGTGAAACCTGCCAAAATGGCTCTTTGAGTGGTAAAGGTTGCCGACCCCTGGCCTGGACTGTATTTATATTATTCACATGTAAAAAATACCCAAGTGTTAATTGTGAGCGAACTGTGGTGCTGAATGTCCCCCAGGGATCAATAAAGTACTTTCTATTCTATTCTATTCTATTCTATTCTATTCTATTCTATTCTATTCTAATTAAAATCCTTTAATTTACTCAAAACTCGACAGTGTACGGAATCATTCTGGTTGTGCTTACCGACCTCGAAGCTATTTTATTTTGTACATGGTGTAATGATAAGTGTGACCAGTAGATGGCAGTCAAACACAAGAGATACGTGTAGACTGCACTATGATGGCAATATGACTCAAGTAATCAACACCGACATTTTATAAGTTTCATTGAACATACAGAACGTCGCACACGGCGCTCAAAAATCTATCAAAATGTTTTAGTAGGACTTTGGTAAGCTATGAAGCCGCACCGCTTGATGGATTGTACTGTGCTTCAACATAGGAGTATTATTATGGTGTGTGTATAAGGTAAGACGTATTATCTGGCGTTTTGTTTCGCAATATTATGCAAAAGCAACTTTTCTTCCCTTCTGGTACCTGCTGATCTGTATTTGGGATCTGCATAAGTCCTGAAAATGTGCGTGTGTGTCCGCCTTTGTCTACTCCGTAGTCAATAAGCTTCTTCTTTTTCTTTACCTTCTCGTTATGTGACATTCATCCTCCACTGTTGCCATTTCTAATATAAAGTAGTGTAAAGTTCTTACTTATATCTGTCAGTAAACTCGCCATGAAAGCGCTAAAACATACCGGTGTAGTGAGTTTACATTATTCACCCAAGGAACTTTAGTTATTAGAGAGTTCCGGTCGGACGGTTTTTCACGGGACACATTTCCGGCGGATGAGGAGATGCTGCTCCGTTATTGATTGAAGTAAAGTCTGAATGTCATTAAAACAGTTAGCGCCATCTTTTGGCACTTCTTCCACTCCCATCCTTGCACGTTACACCGCTACAACAAAGATGACGGGGAGAAGACGCTGTCGAAGGTAAATAAGTCCGCCCACAAAAAAACAAAAAAACACTCCCCCCCCCCCCCCCCCCCCCGGTCCGTGGGACACATTTTCAAGCGTTGACCGGTCCGCAGTTACAAAAAGGTCGGGCACCACTGATATAGAAGATATTTGCCGGAGATTTTTTGTAAGAAGTTGTCAAAAACTGCATTGAGCTCTGTCATACAGACAATCTTTGACTTGCATTTTTAAATTAAGTTCTTAAAAACAGGAGGGCGCTCGGTCATATCGAAGATCTTTCCTAGCATTTTTCCAATAAGTCGTCAAAAAATGCAGAGCGCTCTGTAATATAGACAATCTTTGACTAGTATTTTTATATTACGTCCTTAAAAACAGCTGAGTGCTCGGTCATATAGAGCAGTGGTCCCCAACCTTTTTGGTCAACGCTTGAAAATGTGTCCCACGGACCGGGGGGTGGGGGGTGGGGGGGTTGTTTTTATTATTATTTTTTTTAAATTTGATTTTATTTTTTTTTTCATAAAGAAATACAAAATCATGTGTGCTTACGGACTGTATCCCTGCAGACTGTATTGATCTATATTGATATATAATCTATATATTGTGTTTTTTTATGTTGATTTAATAAATAAAAAAATAAATAAAAATAAAACAATTTTTTTTAAATTTTATTTTATTATTTTTTTTCCATAAAGAAATACAAAATCATGTGTGCTTACGGACTGTATCCCTGCAGACTGTATTGATTTATATTGATATATAATCTATATATTGTGTTTTTTTATGTTGATTTAATAAATAAAAAAATAAATAAAAATAAAAATTTTTTTTTTTTAATTATTATTATTTTTTAAAATTTCTTGTGCGGCACGGTACCAATCGGTCCGCGGACCGGTACCGGTGGTTGGGTACCACTGATATAGAGGATCTTTGACTCGCATTTTCGTATTGAGTCCTCAAATACAGCAAAGTGCTTTGTCATATTGAGCAGTGGTCCCCAACCACCGGTCCGCGGCCCGGTACCGGTCCGTGGACCGAATGGTACCGGGCCGCGGCCGCACAAGAAATTAAAAAAATTTAAAAAAAAAAAAAATATATATATATATATATATATACCGTATATATATATTTTTATTTTTTATTTTTTATTTTTATTAAATCAACATAAAAAACACAATATATACATTATATATCAATATAAATCAATACAGTCTGCAGGGATACAGTCCGTAAGCACACATGACTATATTTCTTTATGACAAAAAAAAAAAAATTTTTTTTTTTTTTTTTTGACTAGCATTTGTTGAATTAAGTCCTTAAAAACAGTCCGTAAGCACACATGATTTTATTTTTTTATGACAAAAAAAAATTATATAAAAAAAAATTCCACCCCCACCCCCGGTCTGTGGGCCAAATTTTCAAGCGTTGACCGGTCCGCAGTTACAAAAAGGTTGGGGACCACTGATGTAGACTACAAGGAAGTCTTTTACATTTAGAAGAAAAAAAAAAAAAGACTCTTTTAATGCGCCCTATAATCCGGTGCGCCTTATATATGAAAAAAGATTGAAAATAGACCATTCATCGGCAGTGCGCCTTATAATCCGGTGCGCCCTATGGTCCGGAAAATACGGTAATTGTTTAAAGAGTAACCAATTCAATTAATCAAATCACGACCTGCAGATGAGTGCCCATGAGCACAGTGGTGTGTGTGTGTGTGTGTGTGTGTGTGTGTGTGTGTGTGTGTGTGTGTGTGTGTGTGTGTGTGGCATGGAGTTTTATTGTTTTTTTTATTTCTCTATTGCACACTGGGGCGGTATAGCTCGGTTGGTAGAGTGGCCGTGCCAGCAACTTGAGGGTTCCAGGTTCGATTCCCGCTTCCGCCATCCTAGTCACTGCCGTTGTGTCCTTGGGCAAGACACTTTACCCACCTGCTCCCGGTGCCACCCACACTGCTTTAAATGTAACTTACGTATTGGCTTTCACTATGTAAAAGCGCTTTGAGTCACTAGAGAAAAGAGCTATATAAATATATTTCACTTCACGTCACTTCACCTTAAAAGTGCATTTATTGGAAAGAAATGAAGGTTATGGCACCAGATTTTTTTTGTTTTTGTTTTTTTCAACTATTTTCCCTAAAGTACACACTGAGGCTATAAAGCAGGGGTCCCCAAACTAGGCCCGGATACGGCCCCCGCCAGCGTCCAAAATCCGGCCAGCGGGTAGTCCAGAGTAAAAAAAAAAAAAAAAAAAAAATATATATATATATATATATACATATATATATATATATATATATAAAGGATAAATTAAAAAAATATTTAATTAAAAAAAAAAAAAAAAAAAAAAAAAAAAATATATATATATATATATATATATATATATATATATATATATATATATATATATATATATATATATATATATATATATATATATATATATTTTTTTTAAAAAAAAAATATATATATATATATATATATATATATATATATATATATATATATTTTTTTTTTTTAATTAAATATTTTTTTAATTTATCCTTTCTAGCCCATCCATCAATCAATTTTCTACGGCTTGTTACTCTCGGGGTCTCCTAGCCGCTCGGGCAAATCATAGTGTCTAAAAATGCATTTTCCCATCGATAACCTGACATCATCACGCTCGTGCCGCAGTGAATTAGTGCACGAGTGTAGAGTTTTTAAATATCAGTGGACATATGACTTTTTTTTTGATCAGTGTAAGGAAAAGGCAGTTTGTCTAATCTGCAATGAGACAGATTATATAAACAAAAACCTAAAAGCAGTGAAGCTGTCACGTTGTGTAAATGGTAAATAAAAACGGAATACGATGATTTGCGAATCCTTTTCAACTTATATTCAATTGAATAGACTGCAAAGACAACATATTTCATGTTCACACTGACAAACTTATTTTTTTTTGTAAATAATGATTCACTTAGAATATAATGGCAGCAACACATTGCAAAAAAGTTGTGTTACATGGCCTTTCCTTTTAACAACACTCAGTAAAAGTTTGGGAACTGAAGAGACACATTTTTGAAGTGGAATTCTTTCCCATTCTTGCTTGATGTACAGCTTAAGTTGTTCAACAGTCCGGGGGTCTCCCTTCTGCTATTTTAGGCTTCATAATGCGCCACACATTTTCAATGGGAGACAGGTCTGGACTACAGGCAGGCCAGTCTAGTACCCGCACTCTTTTACTATGAAGCCACGTTGATGTAACACGTGGCTTGGCATTGTCTTGCTGAAATAAGCAGGTAACGTTGCTTGGATGGCAACATATGTTGCTCCAAAAGCTGTATGTACCTTTCAGCATTAATGGTGCCTTCACAGGTGTGTAAGTTACCCATGTCTTGGCCACTAATACACCCCCATACCATCACACATGCTGGCTTTTACACTTTGAGCCCAGAACAGTCTGGGTGGTTATTTTCCTCTTTGGTCCGGAGGACACGACGTCCACAGTTTCCAAAAACAATTTGAAATGTGGACTCGTCAGACCACAGAACACTTTCCCTCTTTGTATCAGTCCATCTTAGATGAGCTCGGGCCCAGAGAAGCCGGCGGCGTTTCTGGGTGTTGTTGATAAATGGCTTTTGCTTTGCATAGTAGAGTTTTAACTTGCACTTACACATTTAGCGAGGAACTGTAGTTACTGATAGTGGTTTTCTGAAGTCTTCCAGAGCCCATGTGGTGATATCCTTTACACACTGATGTTGATTTTTGGAACAGTATCGCCTGAGGGATCCAAGGTCACGGGCATTCAATGTTACGTGCAGTGATTTCTCCAAATTCTCTGAACCTTTTGATGATATTACAGACTGTAGATGGTGAATTCCTTGCAATAGCTGGTTGAGAAATGTTACTCTTAAACTGTTGGACAATTTGCTCACGCATTTGTCGACAAAGTGGTGACCCTCGCCCCCGTCCTTGTTTGCGAACGACTGAGCATTTCATGGAAGCTGCCTTTTATACCCAATCATGGCACCCACCTGTTCCCAATTAGCCTGCTCACCTGTGGGATGTTCCAAATAACTTTATCAGTCTTTTTTGCCACTCGTGCCAGCTTTTTTGAAACATGTTGCAGGCATCAAATTCCAAATGAGCTGATATTTGCAAAAAATAACAAGGTTACCATTTACACAACGTAATATATATATATATATATATATATATATATATATATATATATATATATATATATATATATATATATATATATATATATATATATATATATATATATATATATATATATAATTTTTTTTTTTTTTTTTAACCCAATACGGCCCCTGGGTCAAAGAGTTTGGGGACCCCTGCTATAAAGTGTGTTTTATACGTTTACTCGATTAATCGTACAAACTAATCGATACGTTGTGAAAAAAACATCAATGGTTGCAGCCCTACAGTAAACCACGATACGATAACTAGGGATGTCATGGGATAAATGCGTTAAAATGTAATATCGGAAATTATCGGTATCGGTTTTTTTTATTATCTGTATCGTTTTTTTTAAAAAAAAAATTAAAAAAATTTTTTTCTAAAAAAAAAAAAAAAAAAAAAAATAATTAAATCAACATAAAAAACACAAGATACACTAACAATTAGTGCACCAACCCAAAAAACCTCCCTCCCCCCATTTCTTTCTGTTATCAATATTCTGGTTGTTACATTATATATCAATATATATCAATACAGTCTGCAAGGGATACAGTCCGTAAGCACAAATGATTGTGCGTGCTGCTGCTCCACTAATAGTACTAACCTTTAACAGTTAATTTTACTCATTTTCATTCATTACTAGTTTCTATGTAACTGTTTTTATATTGTTTTACTTTCTTTTTTATTCAAGAAAATGTTTTTAATGTAGTTATCTTATTTTATTATTTAAAAAAAAAAGTACCTTATCTTCACCATACCTGGTTGTCCAAATTAGGCATAATAATGTGTTAATTCCACGACTGCATATATCGGTTGATATCGGTATCGGTAATTAAAGAGTTGGACAATATCGGAATATCGGATATCGGCAAAAAGCCATTATCGGACATCCCTAACGATACCATTATGTTTTGTGTATGCGTATTGAACATTGAACTCAGCTAAATATATGAAGCGTCTCAATTTAGTAAGAGCCAAGAAAAATGTTCCAAAAGAGGTCAGGTTCTTATGTAACTAACTTTACTGTGAATGAACAGCTTGCCTCAGTGTGTGTGTGTGTGTGTGTGTGTGTGTGTGTGTGTGTGTGTGTGTGTGTGTGTGTGTGTTCCCACTACTCATTAGATATGCTTCAGTATCATAAACGCCGACATGTGGGGCAAATATTACAATACAAAATACCCTAGGGCTCATTCTTTATGCCGATTGTAACAAAACAAAGAAAAAGTTACGATTTTGGTGAAAGTGCATTTAAGATCTCATTCCTGAACTGAGCTGGGCAAATATTTTTGACTCGGGGGCCACATTGAGAGAAAACATGTGTCTGGGGGGGCCCAATGTGTGTGTGTGTGTATAAATGATATATACACATTTAGCTGTAAAAATGTGCTGTACAGTATGTGTGTTTGGCTTCCTTCTTTTCAGGATCACTAATACCAAAAGTCACAATGTCCCATAGAGTTCTAAAGAAGTTTTGAAAGACCACATCAAAAAAATGGAATG
Source organism: Entelurus aequoreus (assembly GCF_033978785.1). Lineage (NCBI taxonomy): Eukaryota > Metazoa > Chordata > Actinopteri > Syngnathiformes > Syngnathidae > Entelurus > Entelurus aequoreus. Next base: position 1,376,028 of record NC_084743.1, read on the forward strand.
GAATTTTACAGTTTTTTACGGAATGGGACACCCAAAATGTGCATTAAAACCAAGAAAGTGGGATTTACAATATTAACTATGAACAATAAAACACTGAATATTAACAACATATGAACGTCGCGCCTCTTTTACGCGGGATTTACAATATTAATGAACAATAAAACACTGAATATTAACAACATATTTTTATTCACTGTAATCATCTTTTCTTCTCTATCTTTGTTGTTGTTGTTGTTGTTTTTTATCCAATTTGATTTTATTGTTTTGATTTTGTACGGTGTCCTTGAGTGCCCAGAAAGGCGCCTTATAAATAAAATGTATTATTATTATTATTATTATTACATATGAACGTCGCTCCTCTTTTACGTGGGATTTACAAAATTAACTATGAACAATAAAACACTGAATATTAACAACATATGAACGTTGCTCCTCTTTTACGTGGGATTTACAATATTAACTACGAACAATAAAACACTGAATATTAACAACATATGAACATCGCTCCTCTTTTACGTGGGATTTACAATAACAACTACGAACAATAAAACACTGAATATTAACAACATATGAACATCGCTCCTCTTTTACGTGGGATTTACAATAACAACTACGAACAATAAAACACTGAATATTAACAACATATGAACGTTGCTCCTCTTTTACGTGGGATTTACAATATTAACTATGAACAATAAAACACTGAATATTAACAACATATGAACGTCGCTCCTCTTTTACGTGGGATTTACAATAACAACTACGAACAATAAAACACTGAATATTAACAACATATGAACGTCACTCCTCTTTTACGTGGGATTTACAATATTAACTATGAACAATAAAACACTGAATACTAACAACATATGAACATCGCTCCTCTTTTACGTGGGATTTACAGTATTAACTATGAACAATAAAACACTGAATATTAACCCTTGTGTGGTGTTCGGGTCTGTGGGACCCGTTTTCATTTTTTATTAAAAGAAAAATGATACAATTAATTAATTTTTCAAAGTGAGACTCACTGACTTTGGCTCATTTTCTGTGAAGAACATCTATCAGAATTAGGGATGTCCGATAATGGCTTTTTGCCAATATCCGATATTCCGATATTGACCAAACCCTTAATTACCGATACCGATATCAACCGATACCGATATATACAGTCGTGGAATTAACACATTATTATGCCTAATTTGGACAACCAGGTAATGGTGAAGATAAGGTCCTTTTTTTTTTTAAATAATAAAATAAAATAAGATAAAATAATTAAAATCAATTTCTTGAATAAAAAAGAAAGTAAAACAATATAAAAACAGTTACATAGAAACTAGTAATTAATGAAAATGAGTCAAATTAACTGTTAAAGGTTAGTACTATTAGTGGACCAGCAATCATGTGTGCTTACGGACTGTATCCCTTGCAGACTGTTTAGATATATATTGATATATAATGTAGGAACCAGAATATTAATAACATAAATAAACAACCCTTTTGTGTGAATGAGTGTGAATGGGGGAGGGAGGTTTTTTGGGTTGGTGCACTAATTGTAAGTGTATCTTGTGTTTTTTATGTTGATTTAATATTAAAAAAAAACTAAAAAAAACAAAAAAACAATACCGATAATAAAAAAAACGATACCGATAATATCCGATATTACATTTTAAAGCATTTTCCGGCCGATAATATCGGCAGGCCGATACTATCGGATATCTGTAATATATATAGCTAGAATTCACTGAAAGTCAAGTATTTCATTTATTTTATAGGAAATACTTGAATTTCAGTGAATTCTAGCTATAAATATACTCCTCCCCCTTAACCCCGCCCACCTCACTCCCCCCCCCCCCCCTCCCTCCTTAAATCTCCCGAATTTGGAAGTCTCAAGGTTGGCAAGTATGATCCCAATAAACATCTGTTCAGTATTTTAACATAAAAGTTAGAGATGTCCGATAATATCGGCCTGCCGATATTATCGGCCGATAAATGCGTTAAAATGTAATATCGGAAATTATCGGTATCGAGTTTTTTATTATCGGTATCGTTTTTTTTTTTTTTTTTTTAATTAAATCAACATAAAAAACACAAGATACACTTACAATTAGTGCACCAACCCAAAAAAACCTCCCTCCCACATTTACACTCACTCACACAAAAGGGTTGTTTATTTAAGTTATTAATATTCTGCTTCCTACATTATATATCAATATATATCAATACAGTCTGCAAGGGATACAGTCCGTAAGCACACATGATTGTGCGTGCTGCTGCTCCACTAATAGTACTAACTTTTAACAGTTAATTTTACTCATTTTCATTAATTACTAGTTTCTATGTAACTGTTTTTTATATTGTTGTACTTTCTTTTTTATTGAAGAAAATGTTTTTAATTTATTTATCTTATTTTACTAATTTTTTTTAAAAAGTACCTTATCTTCACCATACCTGGTTGTCCAAATTAGGCATAATAATGTGTTAATTCCACGACTGCATATATCGGTTGATATCGGCATCGGTAATTAAAGAGTTGGACAATATCGGAATATCGGATATCGCAAAAAGCCATTATCGGACATCCCTAATAAAAGTGTTTGATGAGAATTGTGAACAATAGGCAAAGTTCCAAAAAAAAAGTGCAGTTCCCCTTTAAGAAAAAGTATAAAGTAGTCATCCAAATACTTACTGGACTAAGAGAAAGTAAGTAGTCAGTGAGAAAACTACTCAAGTACTGAGTAACTTCTGATTTATTTAGTAGATATTTGTCAATGTTACTGGCACTTCAACCGCACTTGGTGTGTTTGTTAGCATATGCTAGATAAAACATAAATAACATCTACAATTTAGGCCTGCTATCTGTGCTATGAACCTCTGGACCTGGATTGATTAAAGCTAAAAAGCTAGCATGAAACTTTAGCATGCTGATGTTAGCTTATTATCAAGTACAGAGTAACTTCTGATTTATTTAGTAGATATTTGTCAATGTTACTCACACTAAAATCGTACTTGGTGTGTGTGTGTTAGCATATGCTAGATAAAACATAAATAACATCTACAATTTAGGCCTGCTATCTGTGCTATGAACCTCTGGACCTGGATTGATTAAAGCTAAAAAGCTAGCATGAAACTTTAGCATGCTGATGTTAGCTTGTTATCAAGTACCGAGTAACTTCTGATTTATTTAGTAGATATTTGTCAATGTTACTCACACTAAAATCGTACTTGGTGTGTGTGTGTTAGCATATGCTAGATAAAACATAAATAACATCTACAATTTAGGCCTGCTATCTGTGCTATGAACCTCTGGACCTGGATTGATTAAAGCTAAAAAGCTAGCATGAAACTTTAGCATGCTGATGTTAGCTTGTTATCAAGTACCGAGTAACTTCTGATTTATTTCGTAGATATTTGTCAATGTTACTCACACTACAATCGTACTTGGTGTGTGTGTTAGCATATGCTAGCCAAAACCTCAAAAACATCCACAATTTAGCGCAACTTGTTTTCTACGGTTGACATACGTTGGTGTCAATAGGAACGTTTTAGGAACTTAGTTGCCAGATACATCCCATTTGGCTTCCGTGTTGTGGTCTTTTTTTCCCTGCGAACCTCTCGTAGCGCATGATAAATCCTCCGAGACAGTTTGAATATAAATAATAAGCAGCAGAGAGCTCTTGACATTTTCTTATAAATAATGCTGCCATATCTTAACCACTCAAATGTTTTTTTACTTCTCATGTGAGAACGAAAGAACAAGACACACATCGGAGGCTCGCGTGTTTTCATTTAGGAGGGCGTGAATTGTGACGCATGTGTTCGAACCCTCTCACGATACGTGGACTTATTCCCTACTATCCATACCTACAAGAAACTATAATATAAGTAGACCGCACCAAAAAGTTACATTTCATAAAACCTTTCCCACTACTGAGGGACCCGGAGCCCACTAAAACCGTGGAAATTTTGATAGGCTTGCTATCTGTGCTTTGAACCTCTGGCCGCTGGTTGATTGAAGCTAAAAAGCTAGCATGAGACGTTAGCATGCTGATGTTAGCTTGTTATCATGGGAACAGCGGAGACAAGTCTCAAAATCCGTAAATTTCAGCTTAAAATGATCAAAAGTAGCTAAACCGTGAGCATAAAATGTTGGCATGCTAACGTTAGCATGTTAACATAAGTCTTAGATGGTGCCAATTATCAAAAGTCACGTTTTTTAGGTTTAAATGGAACAAAATAGCAAACACGCTAGCATAAAATATTAGCATGCTAATATTCGATAAAAGGTATAAAGTATGTAAAGTTAGCAAACTGTCAAAATCCATGATTTTTTTTGTTTTGCTTTAAACGAATACAATTTGCAAAAACGCTATCATAAAACATTAGCATGCTAATAATTAAATGTGAAAAGTTAGCAAACTTAAAATGGCGCCAAGTATCGAAAGCCATGCTAATATTCGATAAAAGGTGTAAAGTATGTAAAGTTAGCAAACTGTCAAAATCCATGATTTTTTTGTTTAGTTGTAAACAAATAAAATTAGCAAAAATGCTCGCATAAAACATTAGCATGCTAATGTCAGTTTGATAAAATATGACAGGGTAGCAAACTTAAAATGGCGGCAAGTATCGAAATCCATGATTTTTAGTTTGGAACGAACAAAATTTGCAAAAATGCTAGCATAAAACATTAGCATGCTAATATCAGTTTGCTCAAATATGACAAGTTAGCAAACTATCGAGATCGATTTTTTTTTTTTAACCAATATAATTTGCAAAAATGCTAGCATAAAACATTAGCATGCTAATGTCAGTTTGATAAAATATGACAAGGTAGCAAACTATCGAAATCGATGACTTTATTTAAACGAATAGAATTTGCAAAAATGCTAGCATAAAAACCTAGAATGCTAATGTCAGTTTGATAAAATATGAAAAGTTAGCAAACTTAAAATGGCGGCAAGTATCGAAATCCATGATTTTTAGTTTGGAACGAATAAAATTAGCGAAATTGCTCGCATAAAACATTAGCATGCTAATGTCAGTTTGATAAAATATGACAGGGTAGCAAACTTAAAATGGCGGCAAGTATCGAAATCCATGATTTTTAGTTTGGAACGAATAAAATTAGCAAAAATGCTAGCATAAAACATTAGCATGCTAATGTCAGTTTGCTCAAATATGACAAGTTAGCAAACTATCGAGATCGATGATTTTTTTTTAATCAATATAATTTGCAAAAATGCTAGCATAAAACATTAGCATGCTAATGTCAGTTTGATAAAATATGATCAGGTAGCAAACTATCGAAATCGATGACTTTATTTAAACGAATATAATTTGCAAAAATGCTAGCATAAAGCCCTAGAATGCTAATGTCAGTTTGATAAAATATGACAAGATAGCAAACTTAAAATGGCACCAAGTATCAAAATCCATGATTTTTAGTTTGGAACTAATACAAATAGCAAAAATGCTTGCATAAAACCCTAGCATGCTAATGTCAGTTTGCTAAAATCTGAGAAGTTAGCAAACTATCGAAATCGATGATTTGTTTTTTTAAACGAATATAATTTGCAAAAATGCTAGCATAAAACCCTAGAATGCTAATGTCTATTTGATAAGATATGACAAGATAGCAAACTTAAAAGTATCGAAATCCATGATTTTTAGTTTGGAACAAATAAAATTAGCAAAAATGCTAGCATAAAACATTAGCATGCTAATGTCAGTTTGCTAAAATCTGACAAGTTTGCAAACTATCGAAATCGATTATTTTTTTTAAACGAATATAATTTGCAAAAATGCTAGCTAGAATGCTAATGTCAGTTTGATAAAATATGACAAGATAGAAAACTTAAAATGGCGCCAAGTATCGAAATCCATGATTTTTAGTTTGGAACAAATACAATTAGCAAAAATGCTAGAATAAAACATTAGCATGCTAATGTCAGTTTGCTAAAATATGACAAGATAGCAAACTTAAAATGGTGCCAAGCATCGAAATCCATGATTTTTAGTTTGGAACAAATAAAATTAGCAAAAATGCTAGCATAAAACATTAGCATGCTAATGTCAGTTTGATAAAATATGACAAGGCAGCAAATTTAAAATGGTGCCAAATATCGAAATCCATGATTTTTAGTTTGGATTTAATAACATTAGAAAAAATCCTAGCATAAAACTTTAGCATGCTAATGTCAGTTTGATAAAATATGACAAAGTAGCAAACTTAAAATGGTGCCAAGTATCAAAATCTATGATTTTTGGTATTAAACTAAAACAATTTGTAAAAATCCTAGCATAAAACATTAGCATGCTAATATCAGTTTGATAAAATATGACAGAATAGCAAACTTAAAATGGTGCCAAGTATAGAAATCCATGATTTTTAGTTTTAAACAAAAAAAAATTGCAAAAAATCCTAGCATAAAACATTAGCATGCTAATGCCAGTTTGATAAAATATGACAAGTTAGCAAACTATCGAAATCGATTATATTTTTTAAATGAATATAATTTGAAAAAATGCTAGCATAAAACCCTACAGTGCTAATGTCAGTTTGATAAAATATGACAAGATAGAAAACTTAAAATGGTGCCAAGTATCGAAATCCATGATTTTTAGTTTGGAACAAATACAATTAGCAAAAATGCTAGAATAAAACATTAGCATGCTAATGTCAGTTTGCTAAAATATGACAAGATAGCAAACTTAAAATGGTGCCAAGCATCGAAATCCATGATTTTTAGTTTGGAACAAATAAAATTAGCAAAAATGCTAGCATAAAACATTAGCATGCTAATGTCAGTTTGATAAAATATGACAAGGCAGCAAATTTAAAATGGTGCCAAATATCGAAATCCATGATTTTTAGTTTGGATTTAATAACATTAGAAAAAATCCTAGCATAAAACATTAGCATGCTAATGTCAGTTTGATAAAATATGACAAGTTAGCAAACTATCGAAATCGATTATATTTTTTAAATGAATATAATTTGAAAAAATGCTAGCATAAAACCCTACAGTGCTAATGTCAGTTTGATAAAATATGACAAGATAGAAAACTTAAAATGGTGCCAAGTATCGAAATCCATGATTTTTAGTTTGGAACAAATACAATTAGCAAAAATGCTAGAATAAAACATTAGCATGCTAATGTCAGTTTGCTAAAATATGACAAGTTAGCAAACTATCGAAGTCGATGATTTTTTTTTAAACGAATATAATTTGCAAAAATGCTAGCAAAAAACCCTAGAATGCTAATGTCAGTTTGATAACATATGACAAGATAGAACATTTAAAATGGCACCAAGTATCGAAATCCATGATTTTTAGTTTGGAACAAATAAAATTAGCAAAAATGCTAGCATAAAACCCTAGCATGCTAATGTCAGTTTGATAAAATCTGACAAGTTAGCAAACTATCGAAGTCGAGGATTTTTTTTAAACGAATATAATTTGAAAAAATGCTAGCAAAAAACCCTAGAATGCTAATGTCAGTTTGATAACATATGACAAGATAGAAAATGTAAAATGGCACCAAGTATCGAAATCCATGATTTTTAGTTTGGAACAAATAAAATGAGCAAAAATGCTAGCATAAAAAATTAGCATGCTAATGTCAGTTTGCTAAAATATGACAAGTTAGCAAACTATCGAAGTCGATGATTTTTTTTTAAACGAATATAATTTGCAAAAATGCTAGCAAAAAACCCTAGAATGCTAATGTCAGTTTGATAACATATGACAAGATAGAACATTTAAAATGGCACCAAGTATCGAAATCCATGATTTTTAGTTTGGAACAAATAAAATTAGCAAAAATGCTAGCATAAAACCCTAGCATGCTAATGTCAGTTTGCTAAAATCTGACAAGTTAGCAAACTATCGAAGTCGATGATTTTTTTTAAACGAATATAATTTGAAAAAATGCTAGCAAAAAACCCTAGAATGCTAATGTCAGTTTGATAACATATGACAAGATAGAAAATGTAAAATGGCACCAAGTATCGAAATCCATGATTTTTAGTTTGGAACAAATAAAATTAGCAAAAATGCTAGCATAAAAAATTAGCATGCTAATGTCAGTTTGCTAAAATATGACAAGTTAGCAAACTATCGAAGTCGATGATTTTTTTTTAACGAATATAATTTGCAAAAATTCTAGCATAAAACCCTACAGTGCTAATGTCAGTTTGATAAAATATGACAAGATAGAAAACTTAAAATGGCGCCAAGTATCGAAATCCATGATTTTTAGTTTGGAACAAATACAATTAGCAAAAATGCTAGAATAAAACATTAGCATGCTAATGTCAGTTTGCTAAAATATGACAAGTTAGCAAACTATCGAAGTCGATGATTTTTTTTAAACGAATATAATTTGCAAAAATGCTAGCAAAAAAACTTAGAATGCTAATGTCAGTTTGATAACATATGACAAGATAGAAAACTTAAAATGGCGCTGAGTATCGAAATCCATGATTTTTTAGTTTGGAACAAATAAAATTTGCAAAAATGCTAGCATAAAACCCTAGCATGCTAATGTCAGTTTGATAAAATCTGACAAGTTAGCAAACTATCGAAGTCGATGATTTTTTTTAAACGAATATAATTTGAAAAAATGCTAGCAAAAAACCCTAGAATGCTAATGTCAGTTTGATAACATATGACAAGATAGAAAATTTAAAATGGCGCCAAGTATCGAAATCCATGATTTTTAGTTTTAAACTAAAAAAATTAGCAAAAATCCTAGCATAAAACATTAGCATGCTAATGTCAGTTTGATAAAATATGACAAGGTAGCAAACTTAAAATGGTGCCAAGTATCGAAATCCATGATATTTGGTTTGGAATGAATACAATTTGAAAAAATGCTAGAATAAAACATTAGCATGCTAATGTCAGTTTGATAAAATATGACAAGGTAGCAAACTTAAAATGGTGCCAAGTATCGAAATCCATGATTTTTAGTTTTAAACTAAAAAAATTAGCATAAATCCTAGCATAAAACATTAGCATGCTAATGTCAGTTTGCTAAAATATGACAAGTTAGCAAACTATCGAAGTCGATGATTTTTTTTAAACGAATATAATTTGCAAAATGCTAGCAAAAAAACCTAGAATGCTAATGTCAGTTTGATAACATATGACAAGATAGAAAATTTAAAATGGCGCCAAGTATCGAAATCCATGATTTATAGTTTTAAACTAAAAAAATGAGCAAAAATCCTAGCATAAAACATTAGCATGCTAATGTCAGTTTGATAAAATATGACAAGGTAGCAAACTTAAAATGGTGCCAAGTATCGAAATCCATGATATTTAGTTTGCAATGAATACAATTTGAAAAAATGCTAGAATAAAACATTAGCATGCTAATGTCAGTTTGATAAAATATGACAAAGTAGCAAGTATCGAAATCCATGATTTTTAAAATATGAAAAGTTGGCAAACTTGTCCAGAAGATGGCGCTAGAGCACAAAGAATAACACACCTTTTATGTGTCTAAACTCGCCGCACTGTTTTATTGGCCGCAGGGTACGAGGCGTAGGTAAAAAGTAGCATCCCCAGGCCATGTTTACGTGGTTGCTGTGACCCTAAACAACCGCATGGTGTTGAAAAAGCTGCGAACTATCAGTGTATTTGTTTCAGTTTGCTTCCCAAACAACGACAATGTCAGCGCTATCCTTTTTGTCACATCAAAGTGGCCTCAAGTGGAGTTTAGAACGCTGAAGAGGACGCACCACAAGTCTTGAAATGACTGCCGCTTGAACCGTGTCCTGTCATTGTCACGCAGACAACCATGACGACACCCTGGTGACAGCTGAGTAACACGTCTCTTCGGTCACAGGAAAGGTTCGACTTTCACCAAAGTCTTGGCACTGATGGAGTTGAACTTTGACCTCCGCAAACACCCGCCAGTCAAAGAGTCAAAACTCAGCTGAAGCCGTCAGCTTGAGTTATTAATGCTGACTGAGCAGTCTGTGTGTCACCCACTGGACTGTCGCGGGACAGCTGTCACTCATCTCATATGGATAACAACTAACTTCAGTTCAATGTATGAGTTCAATATTAGTATAACAACTAAATTCATTGCAAAGTATGAGTCAAATATTAGTACAGTCCGTAGAACGGACCGTAAAAGTCCAACATTAGTATAAGAGCAAAAGAAATGACAACGTATGAGTGACACATTAGCATAAGAACAAAATAAATGACATAAAGTCTCAAACATTAGTATAGGAACCAAATGATGACAAAGTATGAGTCAAACATTAGTATAATAACAAATACATTTCAAGGTATAAGTCAAACATTAGTATAAGAACACAATAAATGACAAAGTATGAGTGAAACATTAGTATAATAACAAAATAAATGACAAAGTGCGAGTGAAACATTAGTATACGAACAAAACAAGGCAAAGTATGAGTCAAACATTAGTATAAGAACACAATAAATGACAAAGTATGAGTCAAACGTTAGTAAAAGAACACAATAAATGACAAAGTATGAGTCAAACAGTATAAGAACAAAATAAATGACAAAGTATGGGTGAAACATTAGTATAATAACAAAATAAATGTCAACGTATGAGTGAAACATTAGTATAAGAACAAAAAAATGACAAAGTATGAGTCAAACATTAGTATAGAACAAAATAAATGACAAAGAATGAGTCAAACATTAGTATAAGAACAAAATAAATGACAAAGTATGAGTCAAACATTAGTATAGAACAAAATAAATGACAAAGTATGAGTCAAACATTAGCATAGAACAAAATAAATGACAAAGTATGAGTCAAACATTAGTATAGAACAAAATAAATGGCAAAGTATGAGTCAAACATTAGTATAGAACAAAATAAATGGCAAAGTATGAGTCAAACATTAGTATAGAACAAAATAAATGACAAAGTATGAGTCAAACATTATAAGAACAAAAATAATTTCAAAGTATAAGTCAAACATTACTATAAGAACAAAATAAATGACAAAGTATGAGTGAAACATTAGTATACGAACAAAACAAGGCAAAGTATGAGTCAAACATTAGTATAAGAACAAAATAAATGACAAAGCATTAGTCAAACATTAGTGTAAGAGCAAAATAAATGACAATGTATGAGTGACACATTAGTATAAGAACAAAATAAATGACAAAGTATGAGTCAAACATTATAAGAACAAAAATAATTTCAAACTATAAGTCAAACATTTGTATAAGAACAAAATAAATGACATAAAGTCTCAAACATCAGTAGAGGAACCAAATGATGACAAAGTATGAGTCAAATATTAGTATAATAACAAATACATTTCAAGGTATAAGTCAAACATTAGTATAAGAACACAATAAATGACAAAGTATGAGTGAAACATTAGTATAATAACAAAATAAATGACAAAGTGCGAGTGAAATATTAGTATACGAACAAAACAAGGCAAAGTATGAGTCAAACATTGGTATAAGAACACAATAAAAGACAAAGTATGAGTCAAACAGTATAAGAACAAAATAAATGACAAAGTATGGGTGAAACATTAGTATAATAACAAAATAAATGTCAACGTATGAGTGAAACATTAGTATAAGAACAAAAAAAATGACAAAGTATGAGTCAAACATTAGTATAGAACAAAATAAATGACAAAGTATGAGTCAAACATTAGTATAGAACAAAATAAATGACAAAGTATGAGTCAAACATTATAAGAACAAAAATAATTTCAAAGTATAAGTCAAACATTACTATAAGAACAAAATAAATGACAAAGGATGAGTGACACATTAGCAGAGGTGGGACCAAGTCATTGCTTTGCAAGTCACAAGTAAGTCTCAAGTCTTTGCCCTCAAGTCTCGAGTCAAGTCCCGAGTCAAGACAGGCAAGTCCCAAGTCAAGTCCAAAGTCAAGACTAGAAAGTCTCAAGTCAAGTCCCAAGTCCTGCATTTTGAGTTTCGAGTCCTTTCAAGTCCTTTTAACCACAGACTAATATTTTTACACAGATTGTGTATGCTTTTAAAACGCTGTATTTATTTATTAAAACAAGTGCATTTGAAATTGCAGGAAAAAAAATAGTGCTGACATTGCAATTCATAATAGCACTATTAACCAGTCATTTTAATAGTTTAAACAATTTTAAACATTTAACTCATTCCTTTACAGAATAAACACATTTGCAAAAACAAACATTAACATACTATTGGTTGTATTTTATGAAAATAACATTACCACAAAGTTGAGAAGGAGCAAAGATCTTCAATATTTGTATGTGAGAATCACAAATAAATCTTCTGGGGGAGGATGACCCCCTACAGGGGTTTGGTTTACAAACTTTCAGCCCCACCTAAAACAAAATTCACCAGCCGCCACTGATTATGATGCATTCTCATTTTAGGCAAAGTATAAGACAATACTTTCTTAACAGTATAATTGTAACCAGGAATAAGTCTTCAAGTAACAATATTCAAATACTAACATTGTTGGGTAAGACAGCATTTGGTTTTATGCTGAATCCAGTGAAACAGATTGGTGGTTTTAGCTGATATAAAGACTTTTAGGTGTTTATATATGTTTAAGTATTTGGCAGATGCTTTTATCCAAAGCGACATACATAAAAAATAGATATAAAACAATCACTGTAAACATTATCATTTAAGGGAAGAATGTAATACAAAATATCAATACAAAGTGTCAAGACAGAATAAACTCTCTGCTGCTGCAGCAACAGAGTTACAGTCTATAGGTCCCTAAAATATATAGATATCTAATGTATTCATATATTGTTTATGTAGGATATACGCATGTATATATAATCTAATCATATTGTTTCTTCAATTTAAAAATAGCTGACCGTTTTTTCCCCCTTTCTCTAGGATTATATTCCCAGTTTTGATCTCGGACGTCTGGTCACTTATAGCGTATAAGAATATTATATTACTGTTAAGCAAACTATGAATAATAAAAACGCCAAAACATGTGTCCGTTATCATAGCTACACGTATGACAAAAAAAACGCGTGAAAATCAGTGGTATTCAGTGAGGTAAGATGAATTAAATTTGCTGACAGTTCATTGCTCCTGCCAAATGAATTGCACTGAGTGGAGCGGATCACCACTCCAAGATGGCGGCTCCGCGTCTCGTCTGCGCCAGTAGGCAGTAGCGCTCAATGCTGCGTACCCTTATAAGATGTCTATGGTTATAACGTTAGCAGTGAGTTTACAGCCTCACTGATTTAACTACACAGCAAATAAAAGTCATGTTACTTAGCCAATAAACGTTATCTTACATTCAAAACTTACCCTTCTTTGTGCAACTTCAAATGTCGAACGAAGTTGGAAGTTGTTGCGTCTCCGTCTGTAATATTCGAACTGCGTGATTTGCATACGGCAATTCGTTTTTTGTTGACCAAGTCGTAGTTTTTATACCCGAACGAAACCAACTTTGGCATAATTGTTTCTCACTGGCGCATTGTTTGACAACTCATGTTCGGTGGTTGTCCTGCAATTTGATTGGATGAGAGCTGTGTGATGAAAACAACGTAGATTTAATTTGATTGGCTGTTGTACTGACAGCACACACGCTGACACGCAGCACACACGCTTATAGACACAGACGTATAAAATGAAAGATACGGAGCGCTCCCAAATAACTTTTTAAGGTTTGGGTTTTGGGGAAAGTAGCAAGTCATGTCAAGTCAAAAGCCTCAAGTCCAAGTGAAGTCACAAGTCATTGATGTTAAAGTCTAAGTCGAGTTGCAAGTCTCTTTACATTTTGTCAAGTCGAGTCTAAAGTCATCAAATTCATGACTCGAGTCTGACTCGAGTCCAAGTCATGTGACTCGAGTCCACACCTCTGCACATTAGTATAAGAAAAAAATAAATGACAAAGCATGAGTCAAACAGTGTAAGAGCAAAATAAATGACAATGTATGAGTGACACATTAGTATAAGAACAAAACAAATGACATAAAGTCTCAATCAAACATTAGTATAGGAACCAAATGATGACAAAGTATGAGTGAAACATTAGTATACGAACAAAACAAGGCAAAGTATGAGTCAAACATTAGTATAAGAACAAAATAAATAACAAAGTATGAGTGAAACATTAGTATAAGAACACAATAAATGACAAGGTATGAGTGAAACATTGGTATAAGAACAAAATAAATGACATAACGTCTCAATCAAACATTAGTATAAGAACCAAATAATGACAAGGTATGAGTCAAACATTAGTATAATAATAAAACAAATGACAAAGTTTGAGTCAAACATTAGTGTAAGAACAAAATAAATGTCAAAGTATGAGTCAAACATTAGTATAAGAACAAAATAAATGACATAAAGTCTCAATCAAATATTAGTATAAAAACAAAATAAACGACAAAGTATGAGTGAAACTTTAGTATAAGAATAAAATAAATGACAAAGTATGAGTGAAACTTTAGTATAAGAATAAAATAAATGACAAGGTATGAGTGAAACATTAGTATAATAACAAAATAAATGACAAAGTATGAGTGAAACATTGGTATAAGAACAAAATAAATGTCGAAGTATGAGTCAAACATTAGTATAAGAACAAAATACATGACATAAAGTCTCAATCAAATATTAGTATAAAAACAAAATAAATGACAAAGTATGAGTGAAACTTTAGTATAAGAATAAAATAAATGACAAGGTATGAGTGAAACATTAGTATAATAACAAAATAAGTTTGTTTGTCCAAAATGTGTGTTAACTCCACCTTCTCGCTCCAACAGCATTTCCCGGCTGTCTTCATGGATTCTCCGTACAACGGCAACACGTCCTTGCAGACGTCCACCTCCAACCTCAACGCCGGCTACTCCCGTCCTTCCGACACGGAGGATGACGGCAAAGTGTCCAGCGACACAATCTGGCTGTGGATCGCCGTCCTGGCAACCATCGGCAACATAGTGGTGGTGGCCGTGGTCTGCGCCTGTGCCTTCTGACGGACGGAGGCGGTCACGGAAAGTGGATTCTTGCACACCATGAACAT